>NW_024064828.1:489899-536447 GCF_009727055.1 Benincasa hispida | reverse complement strand
AACTATATGGCATACTATATGCACACATAATCAAACAACATTATATATCACATGCATAATAGGTAAACAACACTAAAGTGGACCGATTTTGGCATTGAAAACAAACAAATAACTAATTTATTACATAAATCACCAACCAGCTTCCCGGAACCAGCTTCAAATACTTTGAACCATCTGGAACCGCTCAGAAACCACTCGAACCGGCCCAAAACCACCAACAACCAAGTTGAACCGGTCAAACCGACTCAACCAGGTCAAACAGACCAGTCCAGACCATCTGAACCGGTTGGTCAATGCTCACTGGCACAGTCAACGAAACGCGGGCGGGTCGATTCAAATGGAAATCGCAGGTCACGGGTCACGGGTAGGGCGCCGCGCAAAGTAGTTTCGAACCGAGTCACAAAACAGAGCGGGCGGGCACTCGAGTCGGATCCGACTGGACAGGCATGCGAAGCCAGCCGCACGTGTGAGACTTCTCTGAACCGTGTCGGATTGCGGGCTGCAGTCGAGTCTGGGAGCAGAATTCGGACCTGTGATGCATTTTTCTTCAATTTTACTGTTGTCCTCTCTCCCGGAATTAAGAAATTACAGCCTAATTTCAACTCTATTGACTCAAAAAAAATTACAGACCCTTTTTCAGTCCTTAATGCTCATAAACAAGTGAGCAATTACAAATTTCCACAAGAAATTTAAAGAAAAACAATGCCAAAATCATAATAGCCCACTTTAGTCCACATTTCATTCAACACTTGAATAGAAAGGAAAAAAAACACCCACCAAAAGCAATTGAGCGTAATTCTAGCATGCTCTGATACCACATGATGGAACTCGAGACATACGCAGTGGAATAAGGACCTAATTACACTCTAATTGCTTTTAATTTAAAAGAAAAGATGCATGCAATTAAAGGAAAAACAGTAATTAAAATTACCTTTGTAGCTCCCGAAAACCGCTCTTCCTTACTGAATCTCGACCCGAACACGAACGGACCACCACTAGAGTTGACCTACTATCCTCTGGACTCAGAACCGGGCTGTGGGATCTAGTGGATGAAGAAAACCGAGAGAGAGAAAGAGATGGGAAAAGAAGATGGAATTTTGGTTTTGGGTTTTCCTTTTTTCAGCCCAATTTTGAAAAACTAAATTTGACAAAATTGACACAAGTTTTTCAACCAAATTGAAAAGCCCAATTTATAGAAAACAACCATGCAACAATTGCATGAACCAAATCCATAAAACCCAACACCTATAATCCACTATCTTAGTGGTCTTAAATAAGCCAACACCTAGCCCACTATTTTGTTAGTGGAATTATCCAACAAAAGCTTGGATTTTCCCACTAACTTTAGTCAAAGGGCAAAATAGTCATTTGGTCAAAGTCCAACTTTGACCAAAAAGTCGATATTTTGACTTTTTATAATTTTTTTCGTGTTGACTAATTTTGACCTCCCGAGAATGAATCCACATTCATTTTCTCGAAATTCAAATCAAACTTGAATATAAGGTCGGTCAAAATTTGACTTTTCAAAGTCAAAAGTCGACTCTTTGACTTTTTACATCTTTGACCATTTCCATTATTTTCAAGCTTCTGAATATGAACGTATTCATATTCTATCATACTGTTCTAAGTTTATTCCATATGAGCTAGTAGGGGAACCTAATGGACCTACAGATCATGGGCTTCAACAATTCGAGATTAACTAATAAAACACTTTGACCTAATTAATCAACATTTGTTAACTAACGGGTCATTCCACTATAGTTCTGTAGTAGCACTCCCCTCACTGTAGATATATTTGTGTCCATTTGATATAACCATGATTAGTAAGCTAATCCTTCACAGGTTGTTCGTAATCTCAGCTGGGTCATAAAAACTATTTTACCCCAAAGACTACATCTTGTTCTTTAAGTTCCACTGATCCTCTAATGAACAATTGGTTTAAGGTCCAATCTATAAACTGAATCCCTCTCGGGCCAAGGAGAGGGTGGGGCCCCTTTTTCAAAACCTGGATTCAGTATTAAAGGAAACAACCTATCTACTATCCCTATAACGGGTAGGAGTGAATTTCGTCTTGCACCCTATGTTTCCAGCTATCCATTCGATCTTACCCCTGAAATGGGAGGCTTATTGGGCCAGCGAGGATGAGTTGCCCTCACCTATGTAGATCTAAGGATAATTTCGAGTGAACAGAAGTTCATAGTTAGCTCAGGATTAAGATTAAGTTACCAAGGTCATCAATTAACGAAATAGTTAGTTTTATACATAAAAAGGCATTTAGAAGGTAAAAAATGAAAATTTCATGGTTCAGTCTTATGAAAACTCATTGCATAGGATGCTCCCACTCACATATCTCTATATGAACGATTCAGGATCACATCGTTTGTACTAACTACAAAGTGGTCCGCATCCATAGTGTCCCCAGAATAAGGCACCCAACCTTATTCATATACTATAGACCATTTTGGCTATATATTTGAACTTGATCCACATTTATGTCACTACATAAAGTTCAAACTACATTTAATAGCCTCAGGACCTTAGTTTATTGGATTCAAGATTACAATTTCAATAACAACTTTATCGAAAAATGAAACAGATTATGTTTATTAATTTATAAACTACGAGTTTTAGGATATAAAATCCAACAATCTTAACTATGGTCATCCTTGTGAGATGAAAGTCTCTGTCATGAACGATGTTATATAACAAGAGTAAACATTTCGTGGTCTAGTCTTATACAAACTCTTTTGTATAGAGCATCCCCGCTCGCATGTCTAATACATGAATGGTGAGGATCAAACCATTTGTAGTACTTTACAACACTTGTAACATCTACAAAGCAGGTCACACTCGTAGCATCAACAGGATAAGGTTTCCCTCCTTTATCTATCTACTACAGACCATTTAGGTTATCACTTAAAGCACGATCCACTTCTATGTCATCACATACATGCTTAAGTTACAACGATAACCAGGGATCTTAGTTTATTGAGTAGTGGTTAATGCAACTATAAACATCTTATATTTCAAAGACAATAGTGCAAATATCTCATATTACTACATCACAATTGTTTGTTCATAAACATGTTTACAAACTACTGGACCCTACGAGATTTAGGGCATCAACCCCAACAATCTCCCACTTGTCCTAAAGCTAGTGGGCCGTACAAGAAAAAAACAAGTACAAATCAATATACTAGGGCACAAAGGCTCAGTATAACAATACTCCTACTTGCCCTAGTCTAGCCGCGGACTGTCCCATAGACCCATTCTCTGAAGGTGACCCTCAAACACTGTAGCAATGAGAGCCTTTGTAAACAGGTCAACAATATTATGCTCCAAAGCTATCTTCGTGACTATCACGTCTCCTTGATGCACAATCTCTCTGATAAGATGATATTTCCACTCGATATGTTTGTCATGCTTGTGACTCCTAGGCTTTCTGGAATTTTCCACAACACCACTATTATCACAATAAAGGGTGATGGGCCTAGACATGTCTGGAACAACTTCCAGATCAGTCAGGAACTTCCTGAGCCAAATGGCCTCTTACAGCGCTTCACAAGCCACTACTACTTGGCCTTCATAGTGAAAGTCCAGCGATGCACCCCGCTTAGTGACTTCCATACCTACAGGCTCCTTCGTTAAGATTGAACACTAGATTTTGAACGTGATTTCCGAGAATCCTTTCAATCGTGAAAATCAGAGTCTGTGGTATCCAATAAGGATAAATCCATTCGATCCATACAGCAAGCATGTTGCCCTCGTTCTACGAGATACTTGAGGATATGCTTGTGGCGAGTTCAATGAACCTGTCCTGGATTATAAACTGATATATACTGACCTATCCCCAATGTGTAGTAGAGTGTTCAACTGGTCTAAGTAGCATTAAACATGACCGTACATCAAACTGCCAACGGCCAGATGCATAAAGGACCGTTCTCATTTCTGCAATTTTTGAGGTTCTTAGGACACTTTCTCCTTTAAGACAATGTTACTCCATGAAGAAAAGATAAAAAAGCCCCTCTTGGAGTTCTGATCGAATACTTTGATCAAACATCTTATCCAATTTACGATGCCTGAACAGTGCCTAGCACTTTGTTGCCTTCGATCCCAAAGATTCTGGAATCGCCAACGAAACAAACACTGAGCGCTCTCCAAATCATTCATTTAGAAATTGGGAGTCACTAGCCAGTTAGTTTGAAGGATCTTTTATTCAGATTTTACTACGGCGGAAGCGGGTCTTTCCAATTTAGCTGGTATAGGAATTACCGCAACAATTGCAATTCAAAATACTTCATCACTGCTGAAGGGATCAAGAAATTCATTACCAGATGGAGATTTCTTCTTCATAACGAGTCTAAAGCCCAACCAGTCTACTTCGAAAGTCACCACTCAAACAGAGAAACGGAGAAGACAAACCACTTTAAAGCCCTCAGTATTCTTAGGAGTGAGAATTCAAAGTGTGGGCTTTGTTCGGATTTGGTAGAGGGAAGGAGGAAGAGCGACCGTACACAACGATCAAACAAGTGGGAGATGCGATCTTCTATCGCATAGACAATATGCTTGATCATTTAGGTGAAGTATACGATCATGTAGTAAAAGTAAGCGATCATCTATACGATCATGTAGGAAAAGGTAAATGATCATGTAGGAAAAGGGTGAGCGATCATCCGAACGATCGCGTAGGAAAAAATTAGCAATCGTTTAGTAAATATCGGGAGCTACACGATCGCTTGGTAAAAAAGTAAATGATCGTTTAGATAATAGCGCACGACGGTGTAATTGGTATGCGATCACTTAACAATATCATATATGTAAGCCATCATGTTGTCCCTATCGTATAGGCACTAATTTTCTAAACGATGACACTATTTTTTTCACAATAACCGCGCACATCGAGATCAACACACCGTCTGCTATTTATAATGTACTCATACATTATTTAGAACGAAGAGACGCCTTCCCATTTCCTTTATAACCGTCCAATGAATGTGATCTTATCACATTCATAACTTATAAATTAATATCATATATTAATTATAATATTTTTCCTCTACTAGATATAAATCATATTTATATCCAATTTCCTCCAAATATTTTTCCTCCAAATTAATGTATCTCATACATAAAGTTAATTATATCATATTTAATTAACTCGTTCAATTATATTAATTGAACTCCCTCTTGTCAATTTGAACATTTCAAATTGACTCAAAAACTAACTCTCAACTTGTATCCAAGCTACTAAGAGGACCTATGGACCTATGGCTCGAAGCTCCAACGGTACGTGAATAGCTGACTAAACTCTTTAGTCACGATATCCACCATCCTTTAACTGCCAGGCATTCCACTAAAGACCGACAATTGAAATCTTCTTGCCATAGATATATTTCTATGTCTATTGGATATAACCAATCATCAGAATGATGACCCTTCACAAATGCTCGTAACTACAGCAGGCCAATTTACCGTTTTTCTCCTGTAATTACATCTTCTTCCTTAAGTACCACTGATCCCTCTAATGAACAATACAACATAGTCCTATAATGTGTGAACACCTTTCGGGCCATGAGAATGTGCGTGGCACAACATCGTTCAAGCTCTGGAATCAGCCCTTAAGGGATCTATCTATCTACTTACCCCTGCCTCCGAGAATGAGTGAATTCCATCTTGTGAAGCTAAGTTCCTAGCTCCCAAATTAGACGAATCCCCAAAATGGTAGGTTTGAGTCGGCATTCTGGCCACTCACACCCATGCAAATCAAAGGACCGCCTTCAATGGCAAGAGTTCCCAACTCACTCAGGTTTGAGTCGGAAGAGCGACAGATAACTTGTATAAATACAAGTTATTTATACCATTTTATTTAGATTATTCGGCAAAAAAGAAGAAAAAGTTGCGTCGACAGTATAGAAATTGGCTTAAAAATACGAAAATTGTAAAATATCGTGAACACACTTGCGATGGCGAAATGGAATGTCCAAGTGTTCGTTTTGCATGAAATAGGTCACCGCATGCAATAATTGCTCGAGGACAAAAATGAACAACGCATCTACACAGCATGCGGCAATCATTCAAGAACGAAAAGCAACAACACAATTGCAACGCATGTGACGATCGATCATGGATTCAAGCGATCAACGCATTTCCACCGCATGCGACAATCGATAACAGATCAACACAACTACATCGCATGCGGCGATCAATCGAAGATGAAAAAGAGCAACGCATTCGCATGGACTTCCGACAAGTGTATAGCTTTTCTGTTGTACAATTCTGACAAATTGATCGTGGAGTAGAGCAGACATTTCCATTACGCCATGGCATGAATTATCAGACTTTCAAAGTGGGACCACTAATATAGAAGAAGCCAAGGTCTATAAATAGCTTCCTCGAATTCAATGTTGAGGAGGCTGGTCTGAAGAGACAATCTAGAGAAATCCAGGAAAACGGTGAGACAAGGCTGAAAGGTAAGTCTCTAAGCAAGAAATTCTTTCCATTCCCGAAGAAGAAGCTCTGTACGAGAGGTCACTTCTACCTAGAAAGCAAGCCTGAGAGGGAAGCTTTCCACTCCATTTCATCCACATGCAGGCAAGCACAACGTCTCGATTGGGATCTGTGTCAAGACATTGACACTCTTTCTGTATTTGTTCTTATTTTTCCATTCATCTACTGCATTCATCTTTCTTTAACATTTCATTCACAATATGTATCAAACGCTGATCTCTAGATTTAATATCATTATCGTAATCATTATCATCTCTCTATTCTTTTCCATACATTCGTCATCCATTTTCTCCATCATGTATCACTAATCCCCTGGGTAAAGGGGAAGGATTAAGCGAGTGAGTTAATCCTTGTTAAGGAAATCGGCCGAGTTTAGCTAAAGCATGCTCGACGGCACCTTCACCTGTGAGAGCAGAAGTGAAGATGTTATTCCACCTATCGAAAGAAGGTTGGAAGAATGCGTTAACTAAAGTGAGAAGTATTTCCAGAGATGGAACATCCCTTACACTCACACCCATTCTCTTTGCTGAAAATCAATTCACGAAGACTTGCACTTAGCAATTTCACCAGACTTTTGTCAAACTTTCACAGCAGTCCCAAGGACTTGTATCATTAATTAGCTAGTCATTTAGTCTTAATTATCTGGTAATTTACTTTATCGCACTTATACTTACATCGCTTTAGCTTTAACGCAGATTTACTTTGTTTTGCAAAACTTATTCAGTTATTTTTATTTATAAACTTGCCCGCATTTACCACAATTAAGTATCGTGCATTAACAAAAACAATCCCCGTAGTTCGAGCGCCTCAGGTCAATATGAAAACTTTCATTGGAAATATACTGGTTCCAACGCAAGAAAACTTGTGACACGCACTACACGAACGCATACTACAAAGCATATCATCATCATCACATACACTTAGGAACGTAGTATCGCAATATCTTTATCGCAAAAGAACTCGAGTTTAGCGCATCATCATTCATTTTTAATAATATAGAAAAAGAAACAAATTTCTGTCTATCAAGTTTTTGAGCGCATAGAGCCATGAATCAATTCATAAACAATGAATTAGATAGATAAAGATAAATAATTTTTATTATTACAAGTTTTTTGGCGTGTTTCGAGATTGGAAACGTTTAGTGTTGAAATTCTTGTGTATTTTGTAGGACAGATCTTTGCGTACTGTCTGTTTATCGCGGAGAGCAGGGCTGACGGTTTATGAGTACTGGGACTGATCCAAAATTCAAAGCGACCAAGACCGCGCAGACTGTCTACAAGATCGTTACACGAGCAGAGCATGCCAGAACCGTATAAAGGCGAAGAAGGAACAGGGCCAACAATGATAGGCTCAATGGAAATCAAGGGTTAACGGCCAACGCAAGAATCCAGTGTTCCTGGCAGCTGACCGCGAATATCCCAATGAGGAACTATGCGGCGCCCAACTTAATATGCTTCTCGCCCGGAATTTAAAAGACCCACGGTAGAGGAGAATGCACGATTTTGAGATCAGCCAGTCATGCTTCAATAGATCCAAAATATGCAGGACAATTTGGAGGTATGCAAGGTGAAGACCGCACGTACACTTGACCAGCTTGTCATGGAAATGTGCAACACTTCTCCATTCCTGGCATTACTCCAGAAGGAATTGAGTATGTACCTCTTCCCGTTACACACTTCGAGATGAGGCGAAGAGGTGGCCGTCATTCACTAGAGCCAAATGAAATTAATCTTCGACAGTGGCCAGTTGGTCGAGCGATTCATGAAGAAATTCTTCTCACCCGCAGTCAACGCAAGAAGACGGAGGGATGTTGTAAATTCTTGAACAGATGGAAAACAAGACTCTCAGCACCACTTGGGGTGTGAATTTAAGAAGATTGGTAAATAACTGTCCGCACATCGGGATTCCCGATTTGCATTCTAATGGAAACCTTTTTACAATGGCCTTGATAGATCACACGCAAGCTATTGTTGATGCCTCCACAGCAGGAGGATTCATGGACGAAATACACTAAAGCGCAAGTTCATCTTGGATCGCATTTCGCGAAACACAGATGACTGGGTAGACGATGGGTATGAGGGAAGAGGCCAGAACGAAGAAATTGGAAAATGCCATTGTATCAGCTGATACAATGACACACATGGCCGCAAAATGGCAGCACATTGAACCTCTCTTCTCCAAACGATGGAAATTAATCAAGGAACCCTCTCTCATGGTGCAACGCCAGCCAATGCGCTAGCACAAGTGGCAGTGATCAGCTGTGCAAAATTCGGAGTGGGTCATTCAGCAGAAATGTGACCATCGAACCCACAGACAGTGTACTCCATTCAGAATAACCCGTATAGCAACACATAAAACCCGGGTTGGCGGAATCACCCCAATTTCAGTTGGGCAGGTAACAACGATCAGGGAGGCCAGAGGAATTCACAAAACAATTTCTGGAATCAAGGAAACCCCCCAGCTTTTCATCAAGGTCTGAAGTAGAGTCACCAACAGAAGCAATCACATAACTAACCTTCCTCATCCAACACTTCAACGAATACATCGTCCTTGGAAACTCTACTGAAGTAGTATATCAAGAAAAATGATGCGGTTATGCAATCGCAAGCACCTTCCATAAAAAATTTGGAGGTCCAGGTAGGGCAACTGGCAACCGAGCTTCAAAATCGAACACCAGAAATGCTGCCCAGTAATTCAGAAGCCCTCGGAACTAATGGAAAGGAACAATGTCAGTAGTAACATTGTGTAGGCTAGTCTGACCGCCTGCAGGGATGCGGATTGCAGTAACCCTGAAGAACCTCTCTCAATCAGCATCCCTATCACTATCTTTACGTCTTTCTTTATCACTTTCTTTAACGCTTTCTTTACTTCTTTATTACTGCGTTATTCAATTCAATTTATTGCTTTCTTAAATTACTTTACTGCTTATTTGAATTTACCTCTACTTTAATTCGAGCTTGCGTTAATTTCTTGCCGAGTTAAATTTATTTCTATTCTGGCCTTAGATTGCATTGATCCTAAATTTTTGTGAATGAATATTTAAAAAAAATGAACACCGAAAAGTCTTATCAACTTGGCTTTGGGATAAGCATGCGTCCGTTCGATTAAAGAAAAATGATAAAAAAAATGATAAAATCTTCGCGGAGAAGGGAGCCGAATTGCTTCAGCTTCCGAGGAATTAGGACTTAGCAGACGAAAGGACGTCCTTTCTGCTAAATCATAATGGGAGGAGCGCGGCAGCAGGCTTTTTGGGAATACCCAGGCCTGCCACACAGCGATTGCATTGGGCCCATCACGGCCCAACCTATAAAACACGCCTTCTTCAACCGAGAAACTCATTTGTATCTCTCACGAAAGAAAAACCCTAAAGAATTCTCTGCATACCCATTCCCCTTCCGAGCTTTCTTCCAGAAAAAAATTTTTCCAACTTCTTTCACTTAACCAAGCAAATGGCCGAACAGTCATCACACTCATCTTCCCTACCATCGTCCCCTTCCCAAGCCCCCATCACCGCACGAAAGGCAGCTTTCCTCGCTGCCAGCTGCCGTCTCGCCGCCCAGCCTAAGCCTTCCCAAAGAATCGCTGGAAAAGCCCATAGCCAAACCACCCACCAACTAAAAGGGACCAAGCACAGAGAGTGCCCTGCCACCAGACCTGAGGTGGCACTCCCAGTACCTTCGACTGAAAGTGAACTGAGGCGTAGGGACGACAAAGAGGTATTTGGGAGTATTTTGAGCAATCTGGAACGAGAAGGGTGGTTACCGGAAGCTGGAGTTATAAACCAACCCCTACCGTCAGAGGAGGAGTTGGAAGAAGCTTTGCGAAGAATGGCCCTAGCCACTTCAGATCCTAAGGAGAATGTTCCAACAGACTTCAATGAGGGACCCATCAGGGCTGTTCTGGAGGTTGTAAAGGTGAAGAAGCAGTCAGGGACAGCCGAAAAGAAGAAGAAGAGATAAAGTAAAGAAAAATGGGCAGAAGGAGATAAAGCAGCCCGGTTGAAAAAGAAGAAGAAAGAAAAGAAGAAGAGTGAAAAGAAACAACGCAGGCGAGAAGAGAACCGCCTGAAGATGAGGAGAAAAGGAAGAGGGCGGAAAGCCTAGATTTTGACGGAGAATCAACCACCACAAGGGTGGAAGAGAGGATGTCAACACAAGTTAGAGCATCAGCGCAACCTCAAGTTCCATCTACGCATAACAGATTGATTGCATCTGAAGATAGAGAAGACCCTGACATCACCCATCTTATGCGGCATCGCAAGGAGAATGCACCGCAAGGGTCCACAAGTGACCCATTATTCTTTCAACGCATAGCAGAGGAGGAGGAGAAAAGAAAAAGAGAAACAGAGGAGAAGAAAGAAAAGTTGTCATGTGCGCTCTAAATCATCGCATCAGGCGATCTGGCCAGAAAACTTCACGATGAAGACGTTCATCGTGACAATGCAAGAGCGGTAGAAGAAGAAAGAAGAAGGCTTGAGGATGAACAACGCATTTTGCTTGCTGCGGAGCAATTTGAAAGAGAAATGAGAGAAGAAAAGGAAAAAGAAAAGAAGGAAAGGAGGAGAAGGAAAGACGCCGCAAAGCAAATGTGCAGCATGTCAGAGAAAGGAAGGGAAAAGAAGTAGAAAAATGGGAAAGAGAGAAAGAGGAGCAACACAAGGCAGTGGAACGCAAACAAAGACAAAAATCCCGCCTTGCGTCCGCTCAAGAAAAGGGCAAGGCAAACGTAGAGAGCAGCGAGCTTGCGTCGACCAGGAGGCGCCTAGCAACCAAGAAAGAAAATGATGATCTGATGATGGAAATGGGCTTCTTCCCTGCGTCGACGCCACTACCATATCTAATCATTGAGTAGTGGTGGAACATGGGTGGGAAACTTTCTGCCAATGTCCATCCATCGTTATTCCTGCAATAGTGAGGGCTTTCTATCATGGCCAGCTCCTTGACACCAAATATGTGGTGATCATTAAAGGGAGGGTAGTGTCGTTCAGTGCAAAGGACATCAATGAACTATATAAGTTGAAAAACCTCCCGAAAGCACCGGGTAACAAGTTAATTGATGATCCTGAAGAAGAACACATGGAGGATGCGCTGAAGGTATTAACACAATCGGGCACCAAGTGGTCAGTGTCATTAACAGGCATTAGAACCCTCGCCTCTAACAAGCTGCTCCAAGAAGCGCGACTTGGGTTTTATTTGGTGAAACGGTGACTCATCCCAACAATGCATGACAAAAAAATTTCAAGGGATCGAGTAATTTCCATATACTGCATAGTTCGCGACATTTCGATCGATGTAGGCCAGCTCATTGCGAAGCAGATTCGAGGTTTTGTTGGTCGTGTGAGAGGTCAATACTTCTTCCCGTGGAGAGGCAGAGAGGCATAGGCTACCCAATGCTATTGAATGCGCCGTAACCACCTATACCACCTAAACCAAATCTACTTCAATAACTGTCCAAGAACGATCACCGCAGAAGCAAACCCAAATACCCTTGGACCCTTTTCTTTTAATCATTCGTCCACCAAGCCCTCCAATAGAACCTCTTTCCCCTCTTCTCGAACACTTCACAAACCTCCTCCTTGCTCCTGATTCAAACCTCGCATCTCCAGTAGCGTCCCCCCGTCATCCATCTTCACCTCACTTTTCACCACCATCGCCACATGTTGATGACCCACACGGTTTAGGAGCAGGCCTCTCCGCTTAACCTCAAATCGATGCTGGTGAAACATCGACGGCGCAACCCACCATTGCATCCCTTGCTGCTGACTTAGCCGATATGTGAGCCTTCTTATCTCAACAACTCAACTTCTTTCGCCAAGTAATAATAGAGTTGTAAGAGAACAATGCAAAGTAGCAACACAACAATACAATGGTGCGACAGGCGATGGTTAATATTCAACATAACATCTTTACCATTCGCTTGAACCAAAGACAGATGGCCGAGCGCAACCATGAATACTTCAACTTCTTAACGGCATATCTGCATGGTCTCATGGTGCCTCCGCGTCTACAGCAACCTCTGCAATTTCAAGAAGCGCTACAACGAGCTCCTTCCCAGCATCCTCCTCATCAAGAGCCCCCGCCGTAACTCTAAATTTGGCGGTGCACCACCTTCTCCACAATTTTGCACTTTTTCTTTACGGCCATTCAATTTTTTTTTATATAAAAAGCTATACCTTGTATTCTTTTGTACATATTCACAATTTTATGTTGCGATATTTATAATTCTTTGTGTACTTAGATAAATTTTATACACCTGAGTAATTATTCTTTCCATATGCATTGGCCTCTTTACTTTTATCGTCCTTTGTCAATTTATTGCGGTAATTCTTTTCTTTTCTTTTGCATTGTCAAATTGCGCTGCCATGATGAGTAGTATGCATACCCTTAGCAAAATTTCTTTATACATTGCATTTTTGCCTAACACTTAGACAATTCATCGCAATAGCTCTACTTTACCTTCTTTATTACAAGACTCTGCTCAAACCTTCTTTTCAAAATTTTGACTAAGTGTTTTGTCTTTTCTATCCAAAACAATGCAATGAGGACCTTGCGCATCTCTAAATTTGGGGGTGGGGAAGGTCTGAGCAGATGCGATCAAGCGGATGCGGTAATATCAGGCAATTGCGTTCATCATCATTAAAAAAAAAATTCATAAAACTCCGCTGTCAGCGCAAGGGAAAATCCCAACCTGATAAGAGTTAAGTCGTGAAAAGAACCTGCTCGTAGTTGGATGTTCGCATGACACCCTGGGAACAAGCCAAAACAAAGGTAGGTTTCCAGGATCGACGCAATAGAAAAAAAAAAGAGAGAAAATAAGGATAAAAGAGACAACTCCTCTAACCAGCTAAAAGTAAAACTTGGCTGAGGATGAAGAGTTGAAGTTGAGATTGGTACGCAACCGAATTTGGATGCTCGCATGAAACTCGTGGGAGCAAGCCAAAACGAAGGGTGTAAGCATGATCAACATTCTCTATACAATGACGCAAACCAGGCCACCGCATAAAAGACGCACTTCGCTATTTTCGCAAGAAGAGGTAAAACATTCTTCTCAAAACTGAAGGGAACTTTGGGTGGAGGTTTGTTTTAGATAAGAATGAAGTAGAGCGTGTAAAGAAATGTTAAAGGATAGAAGGAACTTGTAGGGTTGAGAAATTTTGTAGAGGTGGAGCATTCGGAGTAGCCGATCGACGCAAAGTTAGGATAGGAATTGAGTTGAATTGCCTTAGTCGAAGATATGCTTGGGGACAAGCATATATCTAAATTTGGGGGTGTGATAACTTATAGAAATACAAGTTATTTATACCATTTTATTTAGATTATGCGGCAAAAAGAAGGAAAAGTTGCGTCGACAGTATAGAAATTGGCTTAGAAATATGAAAATTGTAAAGTTTCGTGAACACACCCGTTAACCCCATTGTGATGGTGAAATGGAATGTCCAAGTCTTTGTTTTCCAGGAAATAGGTCACCGCATGCGATAATTGCTCCAGGACAAAAATGAACAACGCATCCACATAGCATGCGGCAATCATTCAAGAACGAAAAAGAACAACGTAATTGCAACGCATGCGACGGTCGATCATGGATTCAAACGATCAACGCATTTCCACCACATGCGAAAATCGATAACAGATCAAAACAACTACACCGCATGCAGTGATTGATCGAAGACGAAGAAGAGCAACGCATTCGCATGGACTTCTGACAAGTGTACAGCTTTTCTGTTGTACAATTCTGACAAATTGATTGTGGAGCAAAGCGGACATTTCCATTACGCCATGGCAGGAATTATCAGACTTTCAAAGTGGGACCACTAATATAGAAGAAGCCAAGGTTTATAAATAGCTTCCTCGAATTCAATGTTGAGGAGGCTAGTCTGAAGAGACAATCCAGAGAAATTCGGGAGAACGGCGAGACAAGGCTGAAAGGTAAGTCTCTGAGCAAGAAATTCTTTCCATTCCCGAAGTAGAAGCTTTGTGCGAGAGGTCACTTCTACCTGGAAAGGAAGCCTGAGAGGGAAGCTTTCCACTCCATTTCATCCACACGCTGGCAAGCACAACGTCTTCGATTGGGATCTGTGTCAAGACATTGACATTCTTTCCGTATTTGTTCTTATTTTTCCATTCATCTACTGTGTTCATCTTTCTTTAACCTTTCATTCACAATCTGTATCAAACGCTGATCTCTAGATTTAATATCATTATCATCTCTCTGTTCTTTTCCATACATTCGTCATCCATTTTCTCCATCATGTATCACTAATCCCCTGGGTAAAAGGGAAGGATTAAGCGAATGAATTAATCCTTGTTAAGGAAATCGGCTGAGTTTAGCTAAAGCATGCTCGACGGCACCTTCACCTATAACAGCAGAAGTGAAGATGTTATTCCGCCTATTGAAAAAAGGTTGGAAGAAGGCGTTAACGAGAAGTATTTCCAGAGATGGAAACATCCTTGTGTTCATCACGTTCATCCCTTTTTCACCATAGACATATGGGAATGCGGCCGATCACTGAAAGGTGTAAGCCAAGGGAAAGCGGAACCTTAGTTGCATTATCAACAAGAATTGACGAACTTGTGATGTCCTTTCCCTCAACCCATTCTCTTTCTGATTCATTCACCAGACTTGCCACCGCATTCAACAGACACTTTTGCACAACTTCACAGCTAGTCCTCAACCTATATCATTAATAGCTTAGTCATTTATTTAATTACCGTAATTTACTTTATCGCACTTTACTTACCATCGCATTTTATCCTTTAATGCAATTTACTTTTCATCGCAATTTACTTTTCTGCAACCTAATTCATTATTCTTTATTATAACCGGTCATTTACCACATTAGTATCGCATTAACAACAACAATCCCCATGTTCGACCTCAAGTCAATCTGAGAAACTTGCGTTGGAATTATACTTGGTTCCAACGCAAGAAAACTTGTGACACGCACTACATGAATGCATACTATGAAGCATAGTATCATCATCGCATACACTTAGAACGTAGTATCGCAATATCTTTATCGCAAAAGAACTCGAGTCTTAGCGTATCATCATTCATTTTTAATAATATAGATAAAGAAACAAATTTCGTCTATCAAGTTTTTGAGCGCATAGAGCATGAATCATTCATAAGCAACGCATTAGATAGACAAAGATAAATAAATTTTATTATTACAGCGACCGTACACAACGATCAAGCAAGTGGGAGATGCGGTTGTCTATCACATAGACAATATGCTTGATCGTTTAGGTGAAGTATACGATCGTGTAGTAAAAGTAAGCAATCGTCTATACGATCGTGTAGGAAAAGGTAAACGATCATGTAGGAAAAGGGTGAGCGATCATCCGAATGATCGCGTAGGAAAAACTAAGTGATCGTCTATACGATCGTTTAGTAAATACAATGAGTTAAACGATCGCTTAGTAAAAAGGTAAACAATCATTTAGATAATAGCACGTGACATCGTAATTGGTATGTGATCGCTTAACAATATCATATATGTAAGCGATTCTGCAGTCCCTATCATATAGGCATTGATTTTCTAAATGATGGCACTATCTTTTTCGCAAGACCCATGCACACCGAGATCAACACACCGTCTACTATTTATAATGTACTCACATGTTATTTAGAACGAAGAGGCGCCTTCCCATTTCCTTTATAACCGTCCAATGAATGTGATCTTATCATATGAATAACTTATAAATTAATATCATATATTAATTATAATATTTTTCCTCCACTAGATATAAATCATATTTAAATCCAATTTCCTCCAAATTAATGTATCTCATACATAAAGTTAATTATATCATATTTAATTAACTCGTCCAATTATATCATATATAATCGAACTCCCTCTTGTCAATTTGAACATTTCAAATTGACCCAAAAACTGACTCTCAACTTGTATCCAAGCTACCAAGGGGACCTTATGGATCTATGGCTCGAAGCTCCAATGGTACATGAATAGCTGACTAAACTCTTTAGTCACAATATCCACCATCTGTTAACTGCCAGGCATTCTACTAAAGACCGATAGTTGAACTCTTCTTGCCATAGATATATTTCTATGTCCATTGGATATAACCAATCATCAGTACGATGACCCTTCACAGATGCTCGTAACTACAGCAGGCCAATTTACCATTTTTCCCCTATAATTACATCTTCCTCCTTAAGTACCACTGATCCCTCTAATGAACAATACAACATAGTCCTACTATATGTGAACAACTCTCGGGCCATGAGAATGTGTGTGGCGCCACATCGTTCAAGTCCTAGAATCAACCCTTAAGGGAGCTATCTATCCACTTACCTCTGCCTCCAGGAATGAGTGAATTCCATCTTGTGAAGCTGAGTTCCCAGCTCCCAAATCAAACGAATCTCCAAAATGGTAGGTTTGAGTTGGCATTCTGGCCACTCGCACCCATGCAAATCAAAGGACCGCCTTCAATGGCAAGGAGTTCCTAACTCACTCAGGATGAGGTCATGTTACCTATGGTCATCCTAGTGAAGTGAAGTCTTAATTATGAACGGCGTTATATAACGAGATGTTAACACTTTGTGGCCAGGTCTTATACAAACTCTTTGTATAGGATGCCCCCGCTCGCAGCCCCTATACGAATGATCAGGATCAGACCATCTGTGACAAGTCACAACATTTGTGACCATTTCACAAAGCGGACCACATCCGTATCATTACTAGGATAAGGTTTCCCTCCTATATCCATATACTACAGACCATTATGGTTATCACTCAAGACATGATCCACTTGTATGTCACCACATACATGTTTAAGTTACATATAGATAACCATGGATATTAAGTTTATTGGTTTGTGGTAAAATCTAAATGTGCAAAGTCAAGTAGTGAAGTAAATATCATTTATATTATACATCACAAGTGTTCGTACAAAGTTGTTTACAAACTACTGGACACGAGACTTTAGGGCACAAACCCCAACATTCTTAACTGAAGTCATGAAACCTACATCATTCCTAATGAGTAGGATATCGTCTACATATAACACTAGGAATACTATTGAATTGTTGATGATTTTCTTGTAAACACAAGGCTCATCAACGTTTTGGTCAAAGCCATAAGATTTGATTGCAGTATCAAACCTTATGTTCCAAGATCGAGATGCCTGTTTTAGTCCTTATTTTCGATGTTTGTGTTATCCCTATTTACTTTGTTTGTTGGAGTCATAGGAATTCTGTTCACTCAATTCAATCAAGAAGCAATTGATTTGAATATATTAGACAAATGGTTAACACCGTCTATAAACTTGTTACATGAAAGTTCAAAAGATTCTGAAAATTGGTATGGATTTGTTAAAAATGTAACTTTTTCTGTGAGTTTAGCTTCTTTCAGAATATTTATAGCATCTTTCTTCTATAAGCCCGCTTATTCATATTACAAAATTTGAATTTTCGTAATTCATTTGTTAAAAGTTTTACTAATAATTTTTTCATTACAAATCTTTTGCTCCTAACCTTGGGATATGAATCCCTCGGGTTGCACCATATAAATGGTCTCCTCAAGATTACCATTCAAAAAAGCAGTCTTGACATCCATCTGCCACATCTCATAGTCATAATATGAGGCAATGGACAGAAGGATGCGGATAGACTTAAGCATGGCAACAGGTGAGAAAGTCTCCTCATAGTCAACTTCTTCCACCTGGGTATAACCCTTTGCCACAAGTCTAGCTTTGAAGGTTTGCACCTTCCCATCAGCACCACGTTTCCTCTTGTAGATTCATTTGCAACCTATAGGTTTAACCCCATCAGATTGATCTACAAGGTCCCATATTGAGTTGAAGTACATAGACTCCATCTCGAGATCCATGGCTTTGACCCATTCATCTCTGTCAACATCCTTCATTGCCTTCTTATAAGACAACGGATCCTCAACCTCGCCATCAGCTACCATAGGCAGGATTTAAGTTAAACCCATATAGCGAACAAGTGGATTCGCAACCCTCCCACTATGTCGAGGTTCCCTAAAAAATGTTAGTAAAACTTTTTCTATGAGTATAGCTTCTTTCGGAATATTTATAGCACCTTTCTTGAAGTTTCAGTAGTGTCTTTGAAAAGTACACTCAATACTATTTTACTTTGTGGACTTTGATCCCTTATATGTTCCTCCTCAAAGAAGGTAGCATTTGTCGATACAAACACCCTATTCTCCTTAGGATCATAAAAGTAACTTGTTGGGATTGGTGTCTTAATTTTCCTGGAGTCTCGTAGTTTATAAACATTGTACACATTGTTATGAATAAAATAAGATTTATTTTATTTGCATTTACTCATATTCAATAAACAGAGATCCATGGTTATTGTATGTAAACTTAAGCATGTATATGAGATATACAAGTGAATCGTGCCTTAAGTGATAACCTAAAAGATCTGTAGTATAAGGATATAGGTGGGATACCTTATCTTGGTGACACTACGAATATGGCCCGCTTTGTAGAGGTTTTCAAATGTTGAGAACTACTACAGATGGTCTGATCCTGACTATTCATGTAGAGATATGCGAGTGGGGGTGTCCTAAACAAAGAGTTTATATAAGACCAGATCACGAGATGATTAGTCTCTTTATATAACGTCGTTGATACTTGAGACTTACATCTCACTTAAATGATCATAGGTGACATGACCTTAATCTTGAGTGTTTTGGGAACTTCCGTCTTTAAGGGTGATCCTTTGATTAGTATGGGTGAGAGTGACAAATTGCCAACTCAACATGCCTACCTTTTTAGGGATTTTTCTTATTAGGGAGCTGGGAACTCAGTTACAAAAGATGGAATTCATTCCTTCTCCAAAGAAGGGGTAAGTAGATAGATTGCTCCCTTAAGGGTTGATTTTGGGTCTTGAACATAATGGCCACAGCCTCTCTTTATAGAGAGGACTCAGTCATAGTAGAACTATGACTTATGTTCATTAGAAGAATCAGTGGTACTTAAGGAGTTAGATGTAACTATAGGGGAAAAACAGTAAATGGGCCCAGGTGTACTTACGAGCGATCTGTGAAGAGTTATCACATTGTTTATTGGTTGATATGGACACAGAAATATATCTATTGTGAGAAGAGTGTAGCTGTCGGTCTTTAGTGGAGTGCCCGACAATTAACGAATGGTGGATCCCATGACTAAAGAGTTTAGTCAGTTCTTCACATACTAATGGAGCTACAAGCTACAGGTCCATAAGGTCCTCTTTGTAGCTAAATGGATTAAAGTTGAGAAAATTCAATTATATATGATATAACTGGTGTGATGTATGAGATACATTAAGTAGAGGATTAACGTAAATATGATTTACATTAAGTACCATAAAATAGAAAAAGAACTATGGTTTATGTGTTTCATGAGATAAAATATTAAAACTCTAGGTTATAAATATAATATGGTAACTTGGTTATCATATTTATTTATAATAATATTAATTATTTGATAATTAATTTTTTTTCTCTAATAACCCATTGAGTGGAAAGTTATTGGTGGTTTTATGGTAACCGTGAGATAAAAGGAAAAATGTTTTCCTAATTTTAGGGTGTTGCCACTTTCGGAAAGTAATTCACAGAGAAAGCTATCAAGTGAAAGTGTTTCACTAAGCGATAGCTATAGAGAGACTAAACGATTGTGGAGTTTGACTATACGATAGTTTATTCAACTTATCGTAGCTAAACGATCGCGTGGCTTTGTCTATATGATAGACTGCCATTTACTACACGATCGAGAATATCGTCTATAAGATAGACAGCTTCCTATCTCCCATTTGCTCGATCGTCTACACGATTTTTGTCATCCAATCTCTTCCTCAAGCCAAGTTCATACAGAGCCCACAACTTCTGAATTCTCACAGCGAGAATACCAACGTAACCATTGTGGTGGTGTCCTCACTCAACTCGATTGTGTTCGAGGAGCTTTTATTTGTTCGTGTTATTCGTGTGGTGTTTGTTGTTGATCATGTTGTTGTACCGATTGTTGTGTTTGAGCATTGCTATTCTTGGACACTTGGAGACTGATCGAGGGAGTTTGAAGAATGTTTCTTCAATAATCTATCCCCTGATACTCTTATAAGCATGTTGTAATTTCTTGTTGTGCAACCTGTTAGTTTTCGTTCTTGTACTATAATTGTTTATGTTCAATTTCTAAAGAAATTTGGAACGATCCTTTCGCTGCTCATGGAAATCCTCATGTCTTATTTGACCTACTAGATGAACTTCCATCAACCTCCTGTTGATGTAGCAGGCCCTTCAATAACTCCTGTTGAAGTTTCAGTAGTGTCTTTGGAAATTTCACTCAATACTATTTTACTTTGCAAACTGTGCTCCCTTATATGATCCTCTTCAAGAAAGGTAGTGTTTGTCGATACAAACACCCTGTTTTCCTTAGGATCATAAAAGTAACTTCCTCGTGTCCCTTTGGGGTAGCCTACAAATAGGTACAGCCTCGATCGTGGTTCCAATTTCTTAGGATTAGCCTCTAGCACATATGCTGGGCAACCTCAGATGCGAAAGTGACGCAAATTAGCTTTACGCCCATTCCACAACTCCAAAGGTGTTCTGGAAACACTCTTGGAAGGAACACAATTAAGGATATAGGTTGCAGTCCCCCGAAATGAGTCTAGTAAGGAAGCATAACTCATCATCGATCAAACCATGTCCAACAGGGTTCTGTTTCTCCTTTCGATACACCATTCTGCTGAGGTGTACCAGGTGCTGAGAGTTGGGAAACGATTCCATGTTCTATCATTCCATGACCGTAACCAATTATTCTATAATTTATTTAATTACATATATAATCAATATATTCATAACTTATAGTTTTAATATCACATCTCATGCAATATATAAACCATAGTTCTTTTTCTCCCTTATAGCATTTAATAATAATTCCTCCAATTAATGTATCTAATACATTAAGTCAATTATATCTCATATAATTGATGTAATTTAATCATATCATATATAATCAAATTTCCTCTAGTTAATTTGAACACTTCAAACTAATCCAAAAATTGATTCTCAACATGAATCCATTTAGCTACCAAGGGGACCTTATGGGTCTATAGCTTGAAGCTCCAACGGTACGTGAATAACTGACTAAACTCTTTAATCACGATATCCACCATCCGTTTACTGTCGAACATTCCACTAAAGACCGACAGTTGCACTCTTCACGCTACAGATATATTTCTGTGTCCATTGGATATAATCAATTAATAGTACGATGACCCTTCCCAAATCGCTCGTAAGTATAGCCGGGCTAATTTATCGTTTTGCCCCTGTAATTACTTTTAACTCCTTAAGTACCACTGATTTCTCTAATGAACAATGTATCATAGTCCTACTATGAGTAAATACTTCTCGGGCCAAGAGAAGGTGTGGTGCCATAAAGTTCAAGTCCCGAAATCAGCCTTTAAGGGAACAATTTATCTAACTACCCCTAAATTCAGGAAGGAGTGAATTCCGTCTTGTATAGCTGAGTTCTCAGCTCCACAAGCAGACGAATCCCCAAAGTGGTAGGTTTGAGTTGGCGATCTAGCCACTCGCACCCCATACAAAAAAGACCCCACTCATAGGCATAAGTTCCCAACTCAATCAGGATTAAGGTCATGTTACCTATGGTCATCCTTATGAAATGAAAGTCTCTGTCATGAACGACGTAATATAGCGAGACTAAACATTTCGTGGTCCGGTCTTATACAAACTATTTTGTATAGAGCATCCCCGCTCGCATATCTAATACATGAATGGTCATGATCAAACCATTTGTAGTACTTTACAACACTTGTAACATCTACAAAGCAGGTCACACTCGTAGCATCAATAGGATAAGGTTTCCCTCCTTTATCCATCTACTACATACCATTTAGGTTATCACTTAAAGCACGGTCCACTTGTATGTCATCACATACATGCTTAAGTTACAACAATAACCAGGGATCTTAGTTTATTGGTTTATGGTTAATGCAACTAAAAATATCTCATATTGCAAAGACAATAGTGAAGAAAATATCTCATATTATTACATCACAATTGTTTGTTCATATACATGTTTACAAACTACTGAACCCTATAATATTTAGGGCATCAACCCCAACAGAGGGGATGTGATTGTCACGAAGATAGCTTCGGAGCAGAACGTTGTTAATCCGTTTATGAAGGCCCTCACGGCTACAATATTTGAGGGTCACCTGCAAAGTATGGGTCTATAGGACAAACCACGGCTGGACTAAGGCAAGTGGGAGATCTTGTACCGAGCGTGTTATGCTCTAGTTTATTGTTTTGTGTACTTGTATTTTATTATCTTGTACACCCCACTAGCTTCAGGACAAGTGGGAGATTGTTGGGGTTGATGCCCTCAATCTCGTAGGGTTCTATAGTTTGTAAACTTTGTATGAACAAACTTTTATGTGATTAATAATATATGATATTTTATTCACTTTGTCTATAAAATATGTGATATTTTAGTTGTATTAACCACAAACCAATGAACTAACATCCAAGGTTATCATTATAACTTAAACATGTATGTGGAGACATACAGGTGGATCATGTTTGGTAACCTTAATGGTCTGTAGTAGATAAATAAGGTTGCGTACCTTATCCTGGTGACACTACGAGTATTACCCGCTTTGTAGGTGTTACAATTGTTCTAAAGTGCTACAAATGATCTGATCCTAATCATTTATATATTCGACATGCGAGCGGAGATATTCTATAAAAGAAGTTTGTATAAGACCGGACCACTAAATGTTTTAGTCTCATTATATAACGTTGTTCATAATAGAGACTTTCATTTCACCTAGATGACCATAGGTAACATGACCTGAATCTTGAGTGAGTTGTGAACTCCTGCCGTTGAGGGCGGTCCTTTGACTGTCTCTTATACACATCTAGATGTGTATAAGAGACAGCTTCTTCCCCGAAGCAGGGGTAAGTAGATAAATTGCTCCCTTAAGGGCTGATTCTGGGTCTTGAACAATGTGGTGCTACACCCTCTCCTGGCCCGAGAGAGGTTTAGTCATAGTGGGACTATGATCTATTATTCATTAGAGGGATCAGTGGTACTTAAGAAGTTAGATGTAACTACAGGGGCAAAATGATAATTTGGCCTAGTTATACTTACGAGCAATTTGTGAAGGGTCATCGTACTGTTGATTGGTTATATCCAATGGACACAGAAATATATCTATAGTGAGAAGAGTGTAACTATTAGTCTTTAGTGGAGTGCCCAATAGTTAACGGATGGTGGATAATGTAATTAAAGAGTTTAATTAATTATTCACATACTATTGGAGCTTCAAACTACAGGTCCATAAGGTCCCCTTGGTAGCTCAAAAGAATTTAGTTGAGAATCAGTTTTTGGGTTAATTTGAATTGTTCAAATTAATTAGAGTGAGTTTAATTATATATGATATAATTAAATTGATTCAGTTATATATGATATAATTGTTATAATGTATTTGATACTTTATAGTTTATTTGGGCGAAATAAATATTTGAATGGGATTCAAATATATTTTCTATGAATGTGATTCATAGTTGTTAATTTTAATATAAATATGATTTATATTAAATGTCATAAAATAGAGAAAAGAAACTATAGTTTATATTGTATATGATCCAATATTAAAACTATAGGTTATGTTTTATAGTTTAATATAAATATGATATGATAAGTTAGTTACCGTATTTATTTATATTATTTTATCCTTTTGAATAATAAATTCTTATTTTCTCTCCAATCACTTCAGCGAATGGTTAATTGGTTTTGTGGCAAAAAGGAATAAAAAGAAAAATTATTTTTTCTTCTTCTTCCCAACGAAAACATCTACACGATACAAGAGATTTTGATATACGATTGAGAGACTATAGAAACATTCTGTCTTCTTCAATCTTTTTCCTCCTCTAAACTCAAACAATCCCTCCTAACGAAAATAGTTAAAGCCCACCACTCCTTGGTTCTCACCCTGAGAATACCAAAGGCTCACTGTGGTAGTATCTCCGTTTGGTTCGTGAAGTTCTTGAAGAAGGTCTTCAAGTTTTTGCTGAGTTCGAGTCTGTAGACCATAGAGATTTACACGAAGAAAGGTTCTTCAAAAGTGATATTTCTTGAATCATTTTTCCTTGTAAAAAGCATGCTGTAATTTGTTTATGAATGCATATCTTGTATGTTTACTGTAAATTTAGTTTTCAATAAAAATGGAATTTGGACTATCCGCTTCCACTCAAGGATCTCCTTCAAAACGAGTTTCTTCATACTTACACTTAAACCTCGCTTCTCTAAAATATTTTACCTCTCATTCATTTAGTCGATTAAGTTTTTGGCCTTTTTGTCAGTGAACTTAAAGAAGTTTGTTTTGTTTTTTTTTTCGTATGTTACACAATGCGACCGTATTAACTCTATTTTCAGGAAACATCTGACTTTTTGTTGCTTTCTGTTTTGCAAGAGGAAGTTGGTGCATAAGAAGAAGGCCCTGCCTTTTTTAGCCAAATCTTGAGATAGAAAGAACCTTTTGCCGCAGGAGACAAGAACAAAGGCAAATATGCTGGGAGTAGAAAAAGTTGAGCACACAAGAGACCCTTGAAGCAACTTCATTTCTGCAACCTGTTCCATAAATGGTTTGCAGAAAAATGGAGATCAACGTCCATCATAACCACCAATACAACTTGTTTCACAACAAGAAAATCCCATATACATAGCAAATGATAGGGATAAAGCCATCAAGGATTATGCACCTGCATTCCAAACTTTAGACACGTGCATTCTAGATCCACCTATTGATGCACCCATATTTGAGATGAAGCCATTGATGTTCCAAATGCTAAACTCGCTTGGAAAATTCATCGGGCTACCTTATGAGGATCCCCATGAACAACGAAAACACTTTATGAAAATCTGTTATTTGTTTAAAGTTAATGATGTTTCAGAAGAAACATTAAGACTTAAGTTATTTCCCTATTCTTTGTCGGGAGATGTAGAAGCATGGCTCTATTAGGGTTGATTCTCTAAATCTTGTAGGTCTTATTGTTGTAATTGTATTGTATAAACAATTTATTTATCTAATAAAATAAAGAGGTATTTTATTTACCATTTAGTTGTATTTATCCATAAAAACCAATAAACTAAGATCTAGTATTATTTTCTGAAACTTAAACATGTATGTAGAGACATATAAGTGGATCATGTTTAAGTGATAACCTAAACAGTCTATATGTTAAGTTTTATGGCCTAAAACTCATAGATAGTGAATGTAATTAAATGATCGTCATTAATAAATAGTTATTAATGTTTTTATCAACAAGTGTTATTGATGTTTTATTTAATTTCACTACAAGAATTTTGGGCTTTAATGTCGGTTGGAAAAAGTGAAACCAGATGTATAATGTCGATTCTGTTTTTTTTTTTAATGCGGATCTTTAATGTTAGTTTTAAACCGACATTGTAGGTATACCTTTAAAAAAAAAACTCATCCCCCCCATTTTTTTTCATTTCCCACTTTCCACTCACCCTCCCCCCCAATTTTATTTTTCCTTTCATTCCCAGACTTCCCTATCTATCCCTTTTCTAAACCCTATTTTCCCCATCATCGACTGCTGCCGCTCGCCGTTCCTACTCGGCACATGCCATCCCCTTTCGTGCAACCTAGTGTCGTGCAACCCACGCTGCTGCACCCAATCGCCTGCGTCTCATCAACCGCCTGCGTCCATGTTGCAATTGTTGGTCGGAAAAAAAGATACACTGTTGTTCTGACCTTCCCCTGTTTCAGTCATTCCTTGCCCCTTTCAAAATGAGACAAGCCATAGTTACAATGGTAGATTACGCAACTCAAAGTGAAGAATCCAACACCTGCTTCTACTGAGGCTCTGACTCTGCTCAACGGCAAATGGATTCTCGCGTAAGTTCTCTTAATAATACCAAACTTGATACTAGTAACCTGGTTGGTTATTTCTCCAACAGTTGTTTTAATAACAGCTTCCTCTTTGTACTATATGATTGAACTTCGTATTATGAATCGGGAAAAAGATCCCGAATCAACGAAACCTAGTAATTTTTTTTCAGATGACTAAAAAGTTGGAACGAGTTTAATCGAATTTCTTTTCTGCTGACTAATCACATATCTCCCTTGCAAAGCTTCACGAATTTTTAAATATTGGCAGTAATTTCTTGTACATGTTGATCTTGAATATCATATTTGGACTTAGTATCGACCTACCATGTGGCGTTGTTACTTCAGCTACTTCTTGTTGGGCGAGTCATATTGTTCTGTGTTAAACTAGAATGTATGGGCCATTTAGAAAAGTTTGATTAAGTTTTGGTTTCCTTAATGGGATTCAGACTTGTGACTGAGATGACTGCAATTGTCCTTGCATCTGGTTTTGTATCAATTTCTTTGAATGTGGTCAGCTAGCCAAAGTTGCTAGCGTTGTTATGTTAAATCTTCACTTCACTAAACCTTAGAGGGAAATTAAAGGAGTCATTACAATAGCTTTTTACACTTGACAAACCCGCCTTAATTTTATATGGCTAGAGTTGTAATGTCTAGAGGATGATCATAACCTACTAAAACTTTTTTTGTCCCCTTTTTTTTGTCTTTTGTTGAAATCTATTTGCTGTCTATTACGTACTAGCAGATGATTGGTTGCAACAATTCTGCATTACAAAATTATGTCCCCGTAAGTTTCTTAATATGAATGTTTGGGGATGTAAGTACACATCGTTCTCGGGTATGTACCCACTGTTGTCTAGGAGTACATTTCCATTGGTCAAAGTGGAAGAAATTTCACAAACAATTGATTCAGAGAGCTTCACAATCCAAAACTCCATCCAGTTTTCCGGCCCTCTAGCCACCACTTCCATTAGTACTAATGCAAAGTTTGAAGTTAGAAATCCCCAGCGTGTACAAGTAAGCTAGAATCTTTCGGTGATCCGACAGTCTGAATGGTAAAAAAAAATGGATTTTCTTGTCCGTAGGTGCAATCTCAACTCTTTTGACTTTGTAATAAGCTAATATTTATTTTCACACTCAACTATTTTTCTAGATAAAGTTTGAAGATGGTGTCATTTGGACTCCCCAGCTAACAGATTCATTAGTTATACCAGAAAATGTGGAGTTTCTCGGATAGAAGATTGACCTTTCACCATTCAATGGCATCATATCCTCCATTCATGATACTGCTTCAAATGTGGCCAGGATGATATCGAGCCACCGATCAAGTTCTTAATCCCAAGCAGCAGTGCCGAGTCTTGGTTACTAACTACTTATCTCGATGAAGATCTTTGAATTTCACGAGGAGATGGTGGTAGCGTGTTTGTACTCATCAAGAAAGGCAGTGCTCTCTTATCTCCTTAAATATCTAGTTCAGGGAATTCATGGTTCTTTTTTATTCTTGTCTTTCTCAAAAACATAGTGGATTTATTTTGACATCAAATTACCTATAAAATGGACATCTCAGAATCTTGGAGTGGCCAAGCTTGCGCCCCATTTTAGATGAACCAAGTGCGCATAAATCTGTGAGGGATATGGACTTTAGGTGAGCCATGAAGTTGTCTATTGCTGGTATATTCTCAACGTATGGCAACATGTCTGTTTGTTTATTTCCTCACACAGTATCTATACAAATATTGTTATTAGGACATCTTTTCATACAATAAAATTTGTGTGTTCATATTTAATGGGTTACTCCGTGAACATAGTTCTTATCCCGATCTCTTGGAATTGTTATAAGGAAAGTGTTCACAACATCTTCAGATCTATGCATAAAGCATGATGGTATGGAATGTTGTGTAGACCATTTGACATTCACCTGTTGCTAGCAGAACTACATAAATAAACCATACAACATCAATTAAATTTGTTATCTATGACTCTGATTATGGTGTATGAAAATTTTGCAAGTATTTGTTGGCTTTTCTTCCCTCTCCTGGATTAATGACTTAGACGCTTAGTTTAATCTTGTTCTAGCCTAGACTCAGAGTTCTTGGCTTCTACTTCCAATGATGGATCAGTAAGAGTTTGGAAGACTGACGATGGAGTTCCTATAACTACTTTGACCCGGAGTGCGGTATGGTAGATATTTTTACCTGTTATTTTGTGTTTATTGCATTTTCCTCGTAATTAGTAACATGTTTATTTGAATTTCTAAGGATGGAACTAAACCATTTTTATTTTGTACCCGTCCAAACAGGTACGACTCTTTCAGAACTCATTATCAAGCTCCAATAAAAATGGTTTAGACATCAGTAATTGGAAAAGAATTGGGTATAAAAGGTTGCTGAGAAAGCCTGCTTGCATAATGTCCATCAGTTGAGATGGAAAATATTTGGCTTTCAGAATTCATAGCCTTTGGTTGCTTTTCGAGTGTTCATAGAAATGTTGGGAGGTTGCCTGAACGAGCAATTTCAACTAATGGTCGGGGGCTTGCATTTAGAGCTTGTGGAGATAGGCTTATTATTATTGGTGGACCAAGGGCCATAGAGGAAGGTTATATAGAACTCAATTCTTGGGTTCCAAGTGAAGGACCTCCAAGGTGGGATTTTCTTGCAAGGAAACCATCTGCAAATTTTGTGTATAATTATGTTGTGATGGGATGCTGAAACTTTAAAAAAAATTAAAAAAGACAAAAAACCAACGTGTTCTGCTATACTCTCCATTTAATGGTGTCTCCCACTTCAACTTGCAGATGAATTGCTCAATATGGGTTTGTTTTTTTTCTTCTACGCATGATTTTAGCTGATGAGTTATTTCCCATATTCTCTTCAGATATTTTCAACCACTGTGCAGGGAGGCATGGGGAGGAATCGATTTTACTCAAGATTTTATAGAAAACTTTCCATGGAAGGAGATCTTAAAAGGAAAAAAATTATATATATATCATTTATTCTCTCTCAAAGACTCATTTTTATTGCAAAGATTGATTTATTGTTAGGACAGTTATCATAGTTCCCAATAATTCAGTACAATAGAAATTCAAGGTGCTCGAGTTTGTAGTTTAGATTTGATTAAAGGTGCTCGAGTTTGTAGGTCGCACTATGGTAGTTTGTGGGTTATTCATGCACTATGGTAGTCTTTGTGACAACTTTTGAGGTTTGAAGTATATTGTAAGCTAAATTTGCTTATTGATGTATATGTTCTTGAAAAATTTCCATCGTCTTCGTTTCTCATATCTAAGTAACCAAGTTTCTCTTCTTCAAGATCTTGAAAAAGAAGATTCTCTCATTTATTCAACTATTGAGTTTTCTTGTTTTGCAGATGCAATAAAGGTGTAAATATTTGGTATCGCAACCTCTTTATGCTTTTTCTTGGGGAACTTTAGATCCAACACATTCATTACAAGAATTTTTCCTTGAATGTACCATTTATGCACATTCCCAATAAACATGGTTAGTTGAATATGAATTCTTATCACATTTTCACTTTCAATCCTTTGTCTTAAACTTTTTTGTTTGTGATCCTTTGAACAACAGTGGTTAGACAAAGATTCCTATAACTAGACACTGCTGAAGCTAGGGGGTGGTTCAAGAAGAATTATGAAGGGATCCATACTTACCAAGTGGAGAGAGACAGTAATCTCATAATGTTTGTAAAATCATAATGTTTGTATTACTTGTAATTTGTGTTTTCAAGGCCTGAATTATTGTACAGCCTTTTGAATTATAATTTTATAGCAAAATTTGTGGATTAAATGTAATATATTTACAATCCATACATGAATAATATGTCATAGCCACAACGTTCAATGATGATGTGTTATGTATACTTTTTGACCAAAAAAATGGATTCGGCAACGGAATTTTGAAAAAAATGGACAGATTCGGGCTTCAATGTCGGTTAATAATTTAAAAAAAAAATAGAGGCTTTAATGTCGATTGCAATTGACATTAAAGACCTTTAATGTCAGTTGGAAATTTCACTGAAGGTCTTTAATGTCGGTTGCAACCGACATTGAAGGCTGTGTTATTGAAGCCTTTTAATGTCGGTTTAAAACCGACATTAAAGGCAACGACATTTAAGCCCGAATTTCTTCTAGTGTTTTACCCTCATCCTAGGTTGTCTTATGAGTCTTGAACTGTATGTAGAGACATATAGGGATCAATGTTCAAGATACAGCCTAAAGGGTCTATAATATAGAGATAAGGTTGGATACCTTATCCTAATAACACTATGGATACGACCCACTTTGTATTTGATACAAATGCAGTGATCCAATCATTCGTGTAGGAGACACGCGAGTGGGGGTATCCTGTGCAATGAATTTACACAAGACCGAACCGCGACATAGTAACCACTAGATGTAACTCCGTTGACTAGTTGGGTTTCTATTTCAATTAGATGACCCAGGCAACTTAGTCTTACTCCTGAGTATATTATGAATCTTGTTCACGGGGGATTTTCCTTTGATTTGTATGGGTGAGAGTGCTTAGTTCGCCAACTTAACATGCCTACCATTTTGGGGATAAGACCGAGTGCACAGCTAGGAACATAATCATATAAGATAGATTTCACTCCTTCCTGACTTTAAGGTAAGTAGATGAATGTTCCCTTAAGTGGTGTCTCCGAGACTTGAACAAAGAGTCCAACCCTCTCACTGGCCCGAGAGGGGTTTCTGTTTAATGGTTGGACCATAAACAGGTTATTCATTAGAAGAGCATTGGTACTTAAAGATGTAGAGGTAACCCAGGGGTAAAATGGTAATTTGACGCAGCTGGTATTACAAACACTCATGAAGGGCTAACTTGTTGTTATTGGTTTATATCCGTGGTAATAGAAACATATATGTAGTGAGAAGAGTGCAGGTGTAGGTCTTTAGTGGAATGTACCCACAATTATCGAATATTGATTAATTTGGTTAATGAGTTTAGCCAATTATTCACATATTGTTGGAGCTTCTGATCTGCATGTCCATTAGGTCCCCTTCCTAGCTTGTAAAGGGTATTGAGGTAATTTGTCATTAAATTGAATTTGAAATGTTCAAATTCAGAATTGGGAATTTTTTTTAATGTATATTGATAAATTTTAATATAAAGTTTAATTTAAGACTTTATTATTAATTTTGGATATGATTCAAAATTAATAAATGAGAGAACGAAATATTTTAAAGGAGTTCAAATATTAATTTAATGAATAAGATTTATATTGAAAACTATATGTTAAAAATAATGTGCATTGGATGCGCATTAAAACTATAGGTTAAATGAGAGAAATGTTTTTTAATATGATTCAAATAGGAAATTAAATTAAATATGTGATATTTAATTAGATGATTAATTAATTGAAAAATTAATTAATTATTTAATTTAAGTATAATTTAATTTAATTTTGAATTTAATTAAATTGATTAAATCAAAACTATAGGTTAAATTTAATATACATTAGATGCATATTAAAATTATAGGTTATATGAGAGGAAATCATTTAAATATGATCTAAATGATCATTTAATTAAATATGATTTAATTAATAAATTTAAATTAAATTAAATTAAATTAAACAAATTAACTTCTCATTTTAGGGAAGTTACGAGAAAACGTGGGACCAATCCCACATTTTTCTCTCCCTCTCTCACCATCCCTCTCTCTTTAATAAAAGAGTTTTGTTTTTGTAGAGGGAGGAAGAGGCTCTCAAGCTTTGTATGTGTGTTTTCTTCTTCCTAAGAAAAGAAAGAAAAATTATTATGCGATATTCCTAAATCCCAAAAGAGAATCCCACAATTCTCCACAGTCTCAATTCCCTACGAGAATAGGGAGGTTTCCAAGTGGTGGTGCCCAATCCCAATTCAATAAAGAAGTTCTACAAAATTGTCAAAAGGTTTGCACATAGGGTTTCTTCCCCTGTATAATTAGTCTTTTTGGAAATTGTATGCGTAATCGATATTATCTTTGATTCCAATGTAAAATTGTTTTGATTTTAAATGTCAATTTGGAAGAAAAAAAATGAAATGGTTCTGTGTTTTGACTTCCACTGCGCCTTAAGGTTTTCATCCATTTAATATAATAGATGGATAAGGTTGGGTACCCTATCCTAGTGATACTACGAATACTATATGCTTTATAGTTGTTACAATTGTTGTAAAGTGTTACAAATAATCTGATCCTGATCATTCATGTGTATGTTGGGGCTGATGCCCTAAATCTACTGGGTCCTATAGTTTGTAATTGTAATGTACAAACATTTTATTTATTTAATAAAATATGAGACGTTTTATTCGAAATTTAGTAGCAGTAACCCAGAAACCAATAAACTAACATCCAAGGTTATCATCTGTAGCTTAAACATGTATGTAGAGACATATAGATGGATCATGTTTAAGTGATAACCTAAATAGTATATAGTAGATGGATAAGACTGGATACCTTATCTTGGTGACACTACGAATACAACCCGCTTTGTAGATGTTATAATATTTGTAAAGTGCTACAAATGATCTGATCCTGATCATTCATGTAGAGACAAGTGAGCAGGGGTATTCTATACAAAGAAGTTTGTATAAGGCTGGACTACGAAATGAATAGTCTCATTATATAACGCCATTAATATAGAGACTTACATTTCATTTGGATGACCATAGGTGACATGACTTGAATCCTGAGTGAGTTTTGAACTCCTGCCCATAAAGGTGATTCTTTGATTTGTATGAGTAAGAGTGGCTAAATCACTGACTCAATAAGTCTACTATTTTTGGGATTCGTCTAATTGGGGAGCTGGAAACACAGCTACACATGACAGAATTCACTCATTCCCTAACGTCTGGGTAAGTAGATAAATTACACCCTTAAGGGGCTGATTTTAGGGCTTGAACAATGTAGCGCCACACCTCTCTTGGCCCGAGAGGGGTTGGTTCATAGTTGGACTATGACTTATTATTCATTAGAGGGATCAGTGGTACTTAAGGAGTTAGATGTAACTACAGAGATAAAATGGGAATTTTGGTCCAACTATACTTACGAGCAATTTGTGAAGGTTCATTGCACTGTTGACTGATTATATCCAATGGATGCAGAAATACTATCGTAGTACGAAGGGTGCAGCTGTCGGTCTTTAGTAAAGTGACTGTCAGTTAATGGATGTTAAATAATTTAATTAAAGAAGTTAATTAATTATTCAAGTACATCGGAGCTTCAATCTTTAGGTCCATAAAGTCCCCTCTGTAGCTCAACCTGGATTTATTGAGAATCAATTTTGGATTAATTTGAATTGTTCAATTGAGGAATTAATTATATGTGATATAATTAACTTAAATTAATTATATATGATACAATTAATATAATGTATTTGATAACATTATAAATATAATTTTGTTTTGGGAGGGAAATAAATATTTGAATATGATTCAAATATTGATTATGTGAATTGGATTCAAATAATTAAATATAGTATAAATGGGATTATATATTAAATACCATGCATTAATGAGAGAATTAAAACTATAGGTTATATTATATTTGATGCAATATTAAACTATAGGTTATGTGTTATATATGATATAACATATAGTTATATATATATATAATAAGTTAGTTATTATATATATATATATGTATTAAAATTAATTAATTTTAATTTTAATATTAAAATTAAAAGGAGGGAAATAACTTCTCTCCCCTTAATTCTCTCTTCATCTCATGTAGTGAGTGGAGCGGTTGGGGAGAGATAATCTTCTTCACAGAAGATGTGTGATCGAGGCTTTTCTGCGTTTTTTTTTTTTTTTTTTTTGTTCTCTCTCAATTTTTATTTCCCAAAAGTCTTCTCTTCTTCTCTCAATCTATCTCCCTATTCAAAATCACAAAGCCCATAACTCCTGCATTTCTCTTACCCTAAGGAGAATATAGAGGAAACTTTTGTGGTGGTGGTCTTCTTAGATCGTGATTGTTCATGATCAAATAGGAGGAAATTTGTGAAGAACGGTTCTTCAAGGGTAAGTTTCTTGATTTCTAAACCCTAATTTCATTTTCTTCTTCTTTCTTGCATGCTGTAAATTAAATATTAATTGCATAAATTGTGTTTTATAAAATTTTTGTTCTGTGAAAATAAAAATTGGATCGATCCCCACTTCCGCTACGGAATTTCACAATTCCTTCAATTGGTATCAGAGCGGAGGTTTTTTGTCTCAATTTTTAATTTCCTAGAATTGATTTTACAGAATTGGTGGGTTACATTCTGTATTTTTTTTTTCACATTGATGAATTGTATTGAATGTGAATGATTTCAATTTTTGGATGTTTTGGGATTGGACCCTTTTAGATTTATTGCTTTAATTTTACAAATTGGTTTGTAAGGGCCTTTTGTTTTTTGGCATAATTTACAAGAGAGTTTATAATTCTTTAATATTGAGTCACTCAAGTCGTTCCTAGTGTTTTTCTGGGGAAAATGAGGCTAAAATCGGAGGAAAATTGACGAAATTTGAAACTGTACAGTGGCTACTGTACAGCATTGCAACGCTGCAAACAACGAACGGAATAATTTTCCGTAGCGTTGAAATGCTAGGTCACAGCGTTGCAACAATCTGAGACGAATTTTTTTTCGGTTTGTACGCGGTTCGTGGTTCTTCCAGGTCGTGGATCATCCAGTTCACTTGGTTTGGCTGGTTCGTGGCTAGTTTGGGTGCTAGACAGTCTGGTTCATGCAGTTCAAGGTCTAGTTCGCTTGTTTTAAATCGGTTAAGCTATTAATTTGTAATACTCAATTTTTTTAATTAAATAAATAAATATAAGTATTATATTAATTTGATTAATTGTTTAGGAGTCAAATCCCAGTCCAATAATTGTTTTAAATTATGCATATGATATATGATTTAATTTATATAATTATATGTCATAATGTATGCTATATAGTAAAAACCCATCATAGATTATGCATTATTCATGCATCATTTATATTATAAATGTTATAATATATAGTTGCATGACTTAATTTTTTAGCATGTTCATGAATCATATAATATAAATGTTATAATATATGTTTGCATGCATTAATAACATAGTCATGCATCATTTATATTACAAGTGTTATAATATATAGTTGAATGTATGGATGTATGTATGTTATAAATTATTTCATTACTTTGGTATATAAGTGTTATGTATGTTAAATAATGAAATAGAATTGCATGAAGCATATCACTATTTTAGGTTATTTTATAATTGTTATAGTTTATCTAAGTATGCTTTAACATGCAATAATTGGTTTTAATTTATTTCATTTCTTTTTATAAAATTTATAATTAAATAAAATTACAAATTAAAATGAATAATTCAGAATTGCATGCAAACCTTTGGTTAAAATCATTTTTTAAAATAGTTTTAAAACATGATTCACATAGACGTAATATCACATTTCTAATGAGACTAGAATAAGTTTAATCTTTTAATCAGTTTAACAGGATTAAATTGGTTTTAATTAAAAGATTAAATTTGTAACAAATGTATCTATAAGGGACCTTTTGTCTAAGGCTAGTTCTATCTAGGCTGGGTTATTTAAGACGAAAATGGAACACCCTACCTGGGAACTGACCTAGAAAGGTGAATTAGATAGATTTACTACAAGCATGCAATTATTGATTAAGATTTATTGAACTGTTTAATGAACACTAAACAAAGTTATTTAACTATCCAAAGTATGTGTTACTTTTGAAAAAATTTAAACAATCACTTAGTAAAATAATTAGCCGTATTTTTCTAAGTTAAATTAACCCTAGGTAAAACACTCAGTGGGAGGAAAATTGAGTATATGATACTTTATTTTTCCTTTTCCATGTATCTCCTTATAAGTTAGATCTCACGACCTCGAGGCACCTTTGCTTGTATCCCCCTATGGGTGGTGAAGGTGAATGGAGAGAGTGTTTATAGTAAGTGGAAGTGGGACGTGTGTCAACACACCCCTCGATCTCTCTCATTAGTTTGTAGTAAATTTTCATGCTCGACCTCGAGGCACCTTTGTTTATGTCCCCCTACATATGGCATTTGCATGACTTTTTACTCAAACTCCAAAAATGAATAGGATTGCTTTAGTTTTTTCCCCAAACGGTTTTTTTTTTTTTACGGTTGGCTCATCGGGACGGAACTCTAGAATCTAAAATGAGGGGTTACACTTACATGAAAATGTTAAGCAAGTTAATAGTTTTTGGACCAAATAATGTGACTGATATTTACACTAACAAGGAGTTATTCTGTATATTTGTTGAGGTTGTCTTAGTGAAGGAGTTCTTGATCACCATACAGTGGCTTTTACCCTGTCTCACTAAAACATCATTGCAAAATAAATGTCACATAGGTTGCATTAAATTATTTGGCTAAATTTGATTGGTTTTCCAAATGGGTAATGCTTGAATACTAATATAAATAAATTGTATGTTTCAACAAACTTCATAATGACTTCCACAACACTGAATTTACTTGCCGCCGACAAACTTACCGACGAAAATTATACTACATGGAAAGACACAATCAATACGATTTTAATCATTGATGGCCTCAGATTTTTCCTTATGGATGATTGTTCTCTTGTTCCGGCTCAAAATGCTTCTCGAAACATTCGGGAGGCATATAAGCGTTAGATACGGGCAAATAAAAAGGCCCGAGCGTATATCTTGGCAAGCCTTTCTGAAGTCTTGGCCAAGAAGCATATGTCCATGATCACTACACGTGAGGTCATGGAGTCCCTACGAGGGATGTTCGAACAACCTTCCACATAACTCAGGCATGATGCTCTGAAAAAACATCTTCAATGCCCGTATGCAAGAGGGGGTATCTGTTAGAGAACACGTTCTCAACATGATGGTCTTCTTCAACATGGCGGAGATGAATGAGTCAACCATCAATGAAGCCAATCAGGTTAGCTTCATCTTGGAATCTTTACCTGAAATTTTCCTACAGTATCATAGCCATGATGTTATGAACAAAATTGACTACAATTTGATCACCTTGCTTAACGAGCTACAGACATTCCAAACCTTGATGAAATCCAAGGAACAAAAAGGTGAGGCAAATGTTGCTTCATCCTCTAAGAAGTTTTATAGAGGTTCAACCTCTGAAATTAATTATGTGGTTCCTTCTTTTGGTATCAAAAAGTGGAAGAAGAAGAAAGGTGGAAAGGGGAAAGCTAACCCACCAGCTGCTGCTTAGAAGGGCAAGAAGGGCAAGGCTGCAAAGGAAATCTGTATTCATTGCAACCATGAGGGACACTGGAAGAGAAATTGTCCCAAATACTTGGCAGAAAAGAAGAAGCCCAAGCAAGGTAAATATGATTTACTTGTTTTGGAGACTTGTTTAGTGGAGAATGATGATTCAGATGTCACTAACCATGTTTGTTCTTCATTTCAGGGAATTAGTTCCTGACGGCAACTGGAGGCTGGGGAGATGACGATGCGTGTTGGAACTGGGCACGTCGTCTCAGCTGTGGTAGTGGGAGGACTCCGACTTACTTTTAGTCCTTACGTGAAACTTTTTACATATGTAGATCGATAAATTGATCGAAAATAAAATTTCTTATAAACTATATGCACGTCATAATATTAAAAGTTGACACCTAATTTTGAAGAGTTTTTTTACAATAGGGTCTTAATTGTTACAATTTTGAATGTACATGGACTAAGGATCTATTATTTGGATTGACTAGTGAAAAAATATTTTTTAAAAAAGTAATTTTTATTTTAATTCTTTTAATAAAAACTCTTTAAAATACATTTTGATAGTGTTTCAAAAGCTATTTTGAGTAGTTGTCAAACACTTCAATTTTTTTTTTTCAAAATTAAACGCTTAAAAGGTTAAACCAAACACACTTTAAATTGTTACCAACCAAAAGTTCAAACTAAATTGTTACATTTATAAAGTTTCAGGACTACATTGTTTTTAACCAGTTACTTAAGGAAAATTGTTTTAAATGATAAAACTGCTGAAAATATTTACAAATAATAGCAAAATATCACATTCTATCCACAATAGACTACGACAAACTACTATCTATTTCTATCATTAACATAGATAGACACAGATAGTAGTCTATCGCGGTTCATCGCAGATAGACGGTGAAATTTTTTCATACTTGTAAATATTTTGATTTATTTTCCTATATTTGAAAACAACCCATTACATAATTGTCAGTATATGTAGTACAAATGTTCAACTTTATGGTTTGTAAAAACGAGCATAACTCAATTGACATAAAACTAATTATACTATTAATATCAAGATTAGAGATTCAGTTATCCTATTCACATGTTGTAAAAAAACGAAAAAAATTATGGTTCAAGCATATTAAATAATTATCTAAGTCATTAAAGAATAAATTTTGAGATTTCAATATTGTACATACAATAATTACAATTAAAAAAAAATTAAAAAAACATACAAACATGGAGTAAAACGTGCTAGGAATGGAGAAAACCCTTCCCACTCCCTTCTAAATGGGGATTCTATGTACCACTGGGAGAAAATTTCTAATACCAAGTAGTATGAAGAATTTTTCATATTAACTCTGTTCATTATTTACTACAAAAATAGTTGTTTCACAAAATAGATGAATAAATCATTTGATGACATGTCAGATAATAAATGAGAGTAGTAGGTACTACAATAATACTAAAAAAAAATTCACTAGGGACAGGTCCTAGAGAGAATGGTCATTCATTAGGATGCCTTAAAATATATAGAGGTTTAAATACCATTTTGGTCCAAATACTTTGAACTTCGATTTTAGTCTCTATACTTTCGTATATTAATTTTAGTCTCTATACTTTCAATAAGTCTTAAATTTATTCGCTCGAAGTTAATTTTTGTCAGAATTAGTTAAATAAACTAGTAATAGAGACTAAATTTTGAAAGTACATACATTAAAATTGGACATTTAAAATATAGAGACTAAAATTGAATAAGGACCAAAGTATTGGACCAAAATGATGTTTTAACTCATATATAAATGAGTTTAATTGACTAACAACTTTAATTAATTAATTAATTAAACTAGTTAATTTGTACTAATTAGAGACCATTGACTAAAGATTAAAATTAATAAATTTATATAAGCTATGTTATTTGGTTTTTTTTTTTTTTTTTTTGGTAGGGGCGGCCGGCGGAGGACACACATGGTATGTTACTTGGAATTAATGTTAATAACTTGGATTAATCAGTATTTCTTTATGATTGGCTTAATTAACATATAATAATAGCAATAACTAATTAGTTCAGTTGTATTGATTGGTTGTAAAAAAATCCTATTTTTTTAGGAAAAATTAGTTCAAATCTATTATTCATTGGTTTTAATTCAGCTGTATTTAATATAATTAATTTTTATCTATTAATTAGTCACGATTACAATAAAATAATTAATTATGATTTTTTAAAAATAATTAATCACAATTAATTAGAAGTTTTTTAGTGCAACAAACCATAATTAGGAAATTGTTCGTGATAAAATTTAGGGGTATTCAAATGATTCAACAACCCAAAAAAATCCGACTGTCCAACTCAAACTATAAAGGTTGAATTAAAAAAAATTGGGTTGACCCAATCCAACCCAAATTACATACATATTAATAAAAAATATACATATTTATTTTAGAATTGATGAATTTGTGAATTCTTTATGTTTTTATTTAAAATTTTTTTTTATAAATTTTGTAATAAATATTATACATATTTCGTATGTAAGAATTTAGTTTCATGAGATTTTAGTTATTAGATATATGTTGTAGATAATTTAAAAGTATTTTAAATTAGGAAAAAAAAAATAATAACCCAGATTTTGAGGGTTGAGTTGAGTTGGGTTGGAGATTATGGGTGGGTCATTTGTGTTGCCAACTTCACCAATATGAAACAAATAATGTCACAACCCACGTCCCCACCCAACTCAACCCATGTACACTCATAATAACACCATCAAGTTTTTCACTTTTCAAAACTAGCACGCTTTTTGAAAATTCGGTAAATTAGTTTTTCTCGATCCATCTCGAGTGAGATTGACCACTGAGATTTAGTTAAAAAAAATTATTTTTTTCTAACATGGGCCTTGTCTATGAAATTTTGGTAATATTAACCGAGATTCTACTAATTTTTTCAAATATTACATAATCTTTTCAAATCTTATATGTTTCAATTTTTCTCCAAAATCAATTATTTTTACCAAATCTTACATCAAAATTTTATATAAATTTTCAAATTTTTACCCTAATTTTTGTTTCCAAATTTGCAAATTTCTAAATTTTAAAATGAATTTACCAATTATGATTTTTCAGATAGATCTCATGTGCACTCTGATTTTTAAATTTTGTAAAATATCAAATTTTCCAAATAAAAAATTAAGATTTGAAAAAATATAAAGAATCCCGGTATTAATCAGTCCGAGATTTCACTAAGAAAGCCCAAATATATAGAATTAATTTTATTTGAGATACACCACGTTTCTACATCTCCCAAATCTTACTTAATTGTTGGCATTTGATTTTTGGTAAAAAGATTTGAAAAATTAGATAAGATTTGATATAAAATTTGGAAAGATCACATAATATTTTGAAATATTGATAGAATCTTGGTGTTATTGTTCGAGATTTTAGAAAATCGATAAGTTATAAAAATTTTCATCCATGTAAATCTCGGTGGCCGATCACGGGCATGATGGACCAAGAAAAACTATTGTAATGAGTTTTAAAAAAAGTGCTAGCTTTGGAAAATGAAATGTTGAGGAGGCTATTTCTAAAATTGATGAATTTTTCACAATTGTTGGGATGAAGATCAAACCTCCAATCTAGTAAGTTAATTATTGCTAAGCTAAAAGCCTATTTGGTTGACAATCCAGGTTTCATTATATATTTTAATTTATAAAGTTGAACAAATATGTGTTTTGTTATCAATTATGATCATGTTTTATGTTTTAATTGATTGAGTTGAGCAAAAATGTGTTTTTAGTAAACAACCAAAACAATATAAAATTTGAAACAACATTTTTATGTTTTCAGTATATTTAATATATAGAATAATTAATCTTTAGAAATTAAGTATCAATGTTTGTTTTCCCAATCTTGTATAAAGAAACGAAAATTAAACAATTTCTTAATTGAATGTAAGATAATAATCAATATAGTCATAAATTAAATTCAGTATTATTTAATATATTGTATTATTGATTAATTATATAATCAATTAAATAAAATTATTTAATATTTTTACATTAAACAATAATTGAACTTAATTAAATTATTTAATTTAACTACTAAAAATAATTAAATAAATATAAATTAATTAGAATATTAATAATTAATAATATAATTTTATATTAAATAGTTAAGATATATAAAGTATTAATGGTATAAGTATTAGTTGAAACTTATTAAATCTATATAATATAATTATATTTAATATAATTAATTAAAATTAAGTGTAATGACTAATTGATATTAATTTATTAATTCATTATCTTATATTTTAACTGTTTAGATTCCGAATATAAAATTTCTACAGTTAGGGTATTAGAAAACTCAAGTAAAATGTGTTTTAAAGTTTCATAAATAATACGTCTCGATTTTAAAAGGTGAAATCAAGCAAAACAAATAAAGAAGATTAAATATTAGTTTGAAAATTCATGACAAAATGTGTCAAACAAACCCAAATTGAAAATGTTAAAGAAAATGACAAAATTGAGAAAAAAAAACCATAAAAATTCAATTATTTTGGTATATTAGTTGGAAACATGTGCAATGTTCATGGCTTAAAATGTTTATAACTTAGTTTTTATGGAAAAGGAATTTAATTTTGATTGAATTTATTTTTCATTAAGTTTAATTAGTAAATGTTTATTATAAAATTGAGTAATTAAAGAAAATAATATCTAAAACTATGTATTTACTGTTTGAAATTAATTTACCATGTAAATGAAATGTGTTGGATGTGGATCAAAGATGCCCAATAGGCCGGGGATATTTTTTCATCCCCATCTTTGCTCCTCATTAAATTTCATTCTTCATCCCTGCTAAATTTCTCATAGAGATTTGGGTAGGAATTCTCAAAAAAAAAATTGTGGGGTCAGGTTCTCAAGAAAATTTTCTCCGTTTGTGTTTTTTTTTTTTTTTATGAAAAAATGAAAATTCAATTAATTTAATGAAAAAACTTTAATTAAATAGTTAAATCTATCACTAATTTTTTTATATGATTAGTTCCACATGAAAATTTTGAATTTAAAGAGAAATTAATCAAATTTTATGATAGAAGAAAATACTTGTCTATCAAACTATTCATATATATCTAAATTTAATGTTCAATGGAGACCTATTCATTTTTATTACACTAATTCAAACATATTCATTATCTTGATTATTAAACAATAAAACTTGGAATTTAATTATAATATTTGTATAATAATAACAAAACATAACATTAAATTATTAATTATAATAAATTAAAAAAGGCGGATGGGGAGGGGATAGGAATGATGAATGCAATGTCTATCCTTCTCATAGTTTAAGAGGAAATTTGTCCGCACTCCTCCAATTTCCCAATTAAATGGGGAATTCTTGTGGGAGCGGGTCCATCCTCGTAGAAAAAATGGACAATCTCTAGATGTGATAGAAAACTTTGAGACATAATTTTTCATTGAAAAATAATATTTTCGAATAAATATACTTATAATTAAGTTTAAATTTTAAATATTTGACACTAAAGTATAGAAAGATAGGAAAAAAACTAAAAGAATATATATATTAATGAATAAAATTTAAGTACATATATGATGCAATTGGAATAAATTTTCAATTGGAGATAATAATACTACCTCTTTATCGACGATATAGATTCTCAAAATTCTATTTTGACATGATTCAATATTTATTTACAAATAACAGAATCCTTTAATTTTCATTTCTCTTTAAAAACATTAATCACTAGAGAAAACATCTATTTGACATTTTGAAAATGGAATTCATGCCAAAACAAACAAGATGATTTGTATTTTATTTATTCTATGAAACGATGTGTATAATTTCTATGAAATAGTATGCTTGAGTTGAAAAGTGGAAAACTAACATTGAAAAAAAAGTGGGATACAAGAACCAAAATTGGAAAATAAACAAGAAAAAAAAAAAAGATAAAATGAAAGGTTAAAATTAAATTAAGAGATACAAAGTTTTATATCCGTTATTGAATTTATTGGAGAAGTATAAAATTGAAAAAGAAAAGTTAACAAGATGAAAAAATCAAACTGACACAAATAAATTTGTGCTTAATTAAAAATGAGTGTAAATGCAATTTGTACCAATTTTTTTCCTCTCTCATCTCTCCACCATTCCATGTGTTTTTTTTTTTTTTTTTTTTTTTGTCTCTTTCTCTCCATTCATGTCATGTTCTTTGTAAGAGATAATTTGTTGAAAAAAAATCTTTAAAAACGTAAAATAAAATAACACAAATAATTAGAGGAAAGGATGTAATAGACATTTGTGAAAAAACAAGAGCAAAATGGGAAGAGAAATATTCTCTCTATATAGCACTTTTTAGATGTAGTACAGATACAGTAGAAAAATGTGGATACTTATTTTCAAATAAATCCGTTATACTACCCACAGAAACACGTATAGATAGATGGATATAAATTTAATAACCCATTTGGTTCTTGGTAGTCAATGTTGAATTTAGTTTTATAGTTGTAAGTTTATATTAGTTTCTAAGCTAAATTATAAAAAATATCCTTATACTTTATACTTTATATAAAAAATACCTCTAAATTTTCAAAAGTTCCAAAAATATCCTTAAACTTTCAAAAAGTGTTCATAAATGCTCTTGCCATTAGTTTTTTTGGATGAAAATCGTTAAAGTTTTGTTTTAAAAATACCCATAACTTAAAAAAAGTTCAAAAGTACCTTCTTTTAGTATATGAACAAAAACTATTAATACTTTATTGCAATAATAGTTTAAAATTAAAAAAAAGTTTAAAAATGCTATTACCATATTTTTTTGAAGTTTTTTTGAGTTCAAAAAGAACCAACTTTAAAATAAGTTATAGATATTTTTTTTTTCATACGGATACTTTGCCCTCGTTTGGTAACCATTTAGTTTTTTTTTTAAGTTAAGCCTATTTCATCTACATTTTTTTACAATAATTTGCATCTTTGTACAATGGTCAAATTCTTAACCAAATTTCAAAAACAAAAACTACTTTTTGAAAGGTACTTTTTTTAGTTCTCAAAATTTGGCTTCGTTTTTTAAACTATTAATGAAAAGTAGATAACAAAAAAAAATTGGAAATGAAAGTAGTGGCTATAGGCTTAATTTTCAAAAAAGAAAAAAAAAACAAAATGGTTGCCAAACGAGCCTTTCATTTTTCTATTAATTTTTCAATTCTTAGCTTACACCACTTTTCTCAACCACCAAAATTTTAAACTAAAACACAAAATCCCAAAATACTTCAAAAGAAAAATCTCCCTTTAAACATATCAAAACGATAAATAATAAAAAAAAAATGTATTTTCCTATTAACACATACACTCAACTACTACAGATAACTTTCTAAAACATTTAAGTCTTGAAATCCTTTGGTGTTTTCTTTATTCTCTTTCTTCATATTATAGTCAATATATCTTAACTGAAATGCGCAATTTAAATGAAAATTAGAGAAGTTAGATGGTATTAACAATTTCTGTTCATATAACAATAAGAGTATTTTAAAACGTTTTTAAAGTTTAAGGGTATTTTTGAAGTTTTTGAAAGTTCAAGGTATTTTTGACACAACAATAATGGTTTCCATCCAAAAGTAAGGTAAGGATATTTTTTTTAACTAATTTTGAAAGTTCAATAGTATTTTTTAAACTTTTGAAAGTTCAAGGGAATTTTTGACACAAAATACAAAATTTCAGAATATTTTGTACATTCTAACCTAGTTTTCTATGGCTTTGGTTGATCAACTTCATCCGGACATTTAATATTAATATTGTTGTTTTCAAAACTTATTAGAGAACTATTGTTGTTTTGAAACTTATTAGAGAAATATTGTTGTTTTGGGATTTCGAGGCTAGAAGTCGAGGGTTGAGGATTCGACTAATGTAGAGGTCGAACGTTGAGAACTCGACAAACAGAAGAAAAACATGGAAACAATACATAAATTAAGGTTGTTGATGGTTAAGTTTCGACTTCAACCCTAGACAAGGAAAAGGAAATCTCGTTAATTTTGTGATGAGGATCTCGCTCTAGAAGGGAATCTTGAAGGGATCTCGCTAATTTTGTATATAGGTTGTCGAAGGTTGAAGTTTATGGCATACATAAGTATAAACTTCAAATCTTGACAAGGCAGATAAGTAGGTAAAGTAGATTTGTAAGAGAGAGCGAGATTGTAGAGAGAGCAAGATTGTAAGAGATAGTGAGATTGAGAGAGCGAGATTATAGGAGAGAGCGAGATTGAGTTTGCCACATAGATTAAACGGCCAACCAGTCCAGTTGACATGGTCTCTTACATGGAATCATCTTCACTTTATTACTTTCCATAAGTCTGAAAAAAGTGCAATATATATCACCAGCTGCCCCTGCTTCGATTCCCTACAAGATTCCCTGCATGCATTGACGTTATCCGATTTCCCTGCTCCGATTCCATACATTCATTGACGCATTCATGCCCCTCTGCCATAGCCTTAATGCCTTTTCAACCACCCTAAACCTGTGGGTCGAGTATTCAAGACTCGACTTACATCCTTTTAAACCACCATCCTCTTCATTTTCCTCAATCACTCCTCGATAATTTTTTGAAGACTCACTGCCATTGATTTTGCTCACTCCTCTCCCCTTGATTTGCTCATCTGCCCCTTCATAGCTCACGCCCCCTCATTGCCTTCGAAAATAAGCCTTCAAAATCATCTTTCCCTCTCTCCCATTTCCATTTCCATTTCTTCTTCTTGTATTTCGTTTAATACAAATTATTCTCACACAACCATACTAGTTGTTTCTACTCTGTACTAATTTTTTTTTTTAAGAATTATAAATTATTTTTGTTCTTATATTATTATTTTTTTTATAGATTCTAGTTTTTTTTGTTTTTAATTTTATTGTAATTGTTGTCAGG
>NW_024064828.1:486242-488245 GCF_009727055.1 Benincasa hispida | reverse complement strand
CCAGTAATGCTCCACCCTCGAATAAACTACCGGGCCTACTCGCACATCTAATCTATAGGGTTGCCAGATTAGATTTATTCAGTTGGACTCATTGATCATAGCCTTGGTCGAGAAATGAGCCCGAGATGCATACATTCCATATGTCTTTGGAAGTGCACTATCACTCTACAAGACATAGAGGTGTGTGGGTTACCTGTTGATGGTGAGCCGCTCACTGGAGTGATGTACGATGACTGGTTAGAAGTTTGTCAGACCTCAAGTTCAAGTCGACGACGACAACCAGCTCAAAATCGACAGTCTACCTTGGGACACATTGATTTTGAATTATTTTATAAATGAGATATTTAATTTACATTTTTTTTATTTTATGAGTTATTATTTTTTTAATTATTCTTTTTAGAGTTTAAATAAAATAATAAATATTTTTAGAATTTTTTTATAAAATGAAAATTAAAAAAAAGAAGGATTAGAAAGAAGAAGTGGAATGTGTAATAATTAAAAAGGAAAAAAAAAAAAAGAAAATTTGTACGGTATTCGCTCTCGCTCTCGCTTAAACTCTCGCTCTCTCAAACTCTCACTATCTCTCATAATCTCGCTCTCGAATTTGATTGGGAAGTTTAGTGGCAAAAAGAAGGAGATTCATTAGCTCGTTATTTAGTCAGACTTGGACAGAATCCGTAAAAATTATTCAACAAGCTTTGGAAGGAATTCCAGGGGAACCTTATGAAAATGTAGAAATACGATCTTTTGATAGAGGAAGGTCTCCGGAATGATAATTAAACAAACTCAATAATAATGTTAGGAAGGGCAAGGTCGAGGGTTCAAAGTTCGACGTACAAATGAAAGGAAGGTCGAGGGTTCAAAATTCGACCTATTTAAAAAAAATAACAATATTTTTACAAATAGTTTGAAAACAACAATATTTTCCTAAATAGTTTCTAAAAGGACAATATCCTTTTAATTTTCCCTTTCAAAACAACAATATTTCTCTAATAAGTTTTGAAAACAACAATATTAATATTAAAGGTCCGATGTTTTAACTAATATATAAATGAGTTTAATTGACTAATAACTTTAATTAATTAATTAATTAATTAAACTAGTTAATTTGTACTAATTAGAGACAATTGACTAAAGATTAAAACTAATAAATTTATATAAGCTATGTTACTTGGTTTTTTTTTTTTTTTTGGTAGGGCCGGTTGGCGGAGGACACACATTACTTGGAATTAATGTTAATAACTTGGATTAATCCGTATTTCTTTATGATTGGCTTAATTAACATATAATAGTAGCAATAACTAATTAGTCCAATTGTATTGATTAGTTGTAAAAAAATTGTATTTTTTAGGAAAAATTAATTCAATTTTATTATTCATTGATTTTAATTCAGCTGTATTTAATATAACTAATTTTTATCTATTAATTTTTTTTAGAATAGGTGATATTATTATACAACAACAAAGAGGATCCCACCGTCTGGGATCAAGGCAACAAAGCAACAAAGCATAAGCAAAGACATGGCAACAAAACCATAACAATACCAATAGGATAAGACTAGAACAAAACCAACACATAGACGCAAACTCGCAAACCACCAGGAAGCAAGGCAGAGAAACCCCACCAACTAGTGGCTACAACCAAGCAGAGAACAATGTGAAGGAAAAAACAACCGTACACACATTAGATAAGACCAAGAAGGTCAACCCGCCAGGAAGTAGCACGAGCACGAACCGTAGAGATCATAAGGTGAACCAGAGCAGACACCGACCTCGGTCGACCTCCATGTAGCCGTCGATTACGCTCCTGCCAAATGTAGTATATGGATGCACACTAGAAAACATGGAATAACTTACTATGCACCCCCTTACCCGACCCCACACGGCACAACCAACTCAACTCTACATCCCAACCAGCCACCCGATGCATCGAACCCAACTGATGCAACACACTAGACCACACCTCTCTCCCAAACCCACACTCAAAAAATAAATGATCTCGCG
>NW_024064828.1:481060-485255 GCF_009727055.1 Benincasa hispida | reverse complement strand
GCCCAGCTTCTAATACGAGCTGTAATCCTCTGTATCAAAGGCGCATAATCCACAGCCCTCAACCGACCCGCCAATAAAGGTAATCCCAGATACCTAATAGGCAACAAATCAAGAGAGACACTCATATATGCGGCTAGTTCCTCCGCTTCCCTAGACTCCACACCCGCAACAAACATGGAATTCTTCCCAACATTTGCAACTAACCCAGACAGTTCTGCAAACTCTGACAATACCTACCTCACAAACTCCAAAGAATCTCTCTCATCCACATAGAAAATCATCAACTCATCTGCAAAAGCCAAATGAGTTAGGCCCACGCGCTCACACCGATCATGGAACCTAAACCACACAGCAGGTTTATTCAACAACCTAGACAAAACCTCCATCACCATCACAAACAAAAAAGGAGACAATAGGTCCCCCTGCCTCAACCCCTTCCTACTAGGAAAAAACCCATCAAGGGAACCATTAATCATCACAGAGAACTTAGGCGAAGTAACAAAAGCCCTCACCCAACTAACAAACTTAAGGGGGCATACATATTGTCAATAACACCCCAAATAGAAAATCCCAATTCACTGAATCGTAAGCCTTCTGAAGGTCTACCTTTAACACATAACGCGGCTTCCCTCTGCCTTCCTTATAGCTCCCTACGAGCTCTTGATACAATGAAATGTTATCGAAAATTGACCTCCTGGAACAAACACAGATTGATTACCACTGATGAAATCAGGCAACCACAACCGCAATCTTTCAACTAAGATCCTCGAGATACACTTATACACAACATTGCAACATGAAATAGGACGAAACTCCTCCATACGTTCAGCTCCCCACCTCTTAGGGATGAGAGTAATAGCAGTAGAATTAACTCTACCAGGCAGGTAACATGTCTCAAAAAAATTCAGCACAGCATCACAAAAATCATCCCCAACGACACTCTAAGCAACTCTGTAAAAATCCACCGAAAACCCATCAGGCCCAGGAGTCTTCTCAAATTTCATCGAGAATAAAGCCTTCTGAATCTCCTCCCAACTCACTGGTCGACCAAATGCCTCCACCCCCTCCTCGGCCAGATGAACTACACAATATCCCCAATTCAAGCAGTAAGATCCCTATACCCCACATGTTGGACCCCTAAGTAACCTCTAAAGAATTCTACCGCCACCCCTGCCACCTTGTCATGCTCCGTCTGGCGAGTCCCCGCAGCATCCACGACTGTAAATAAACCACTGCAGCTACGACGAGAACGAACACAACGATGAAAAAAAGCTATGTTCATATCACCTAACCCTGGTTTTCTGTCGGAGCGACGCCTCCTCTAATCTTGCCACTGACCAAAACACCTCAGTGGCCCGAGCCGCCTCTGCACACACCGACTCTGAATCAAGATTCCTTTCTACCGCAGCCTGAGCAACCTCCATGACCTGCCTAGCCGCCCGCACCTCATCAGCTAACACAGAGATACGTCTACCAAACGATGCACGAAAAACCCCCTTTACTGCCTTTAAATTTTGCACAAAACTAACCATAGGAGATACATCCTTAGACCTTCTCCATACTAACCTGATAGTGTCAAGAAAACCCTCTGCCTCTGTCCAATGAGAAAAATAACGAAACATAAGAGGCGGCCTACTCCTCGTCTCCCCTGTAGAAACCAGAAGAGGGCTATGATCGGAAATCCCCCACTGACTAACTTTGACCTCCGAATATGGAAAAGCTACCTTCCACGCCTCATTAGACAAGCATCGATCCAAGCGGCGCAAGATACCATTCCCCTGAAGTTTACTAGTCTAGGTAAACCAGTTACCTGTCACACCCAACTCAACCAGATCTGCCTCCAATAACACCTCATCAAACTCCTCCATCTTCCTCAAGCTAGGGCAATCACCAAAATCCTCCGAACTACTACGAATAACATTAAAATCTCCCAAAACAACTCAGGCAGCTGCCACGAGGCACATACATCAATCAATTGAGACCACAAAGTCCTCCTCTCGCTAACGTAATTAGAGGCATATACAACATCAGTATGTACCTTAGCACTAGATACAATATCCACTAAGGTTCCAGAAATGAATTGATCCCCACTGACATCAATGGAAAAATCATAAACACTCTTTTGCCACATCACCCAAATCCTCCCAACTCCCTACACACTATAGCTACACACACAACTCCAGGCATCACCAAACCTACTCATCACCATACTAAAATTCTCACCACGAACTCTCGTCTCAAGTAAACAACAAAAAGTAACAGAGGAGGAAGCTAGAAAGTCTGCCACCACCCTACACTTGACAGGGTCATTCAACCTCCTAATATTCCAGGAACACCAAATCATGAATCTTGTAGGAGGTCACACTTATCACTTCCCACTGGCCCTTTGCCCAAACTCCCAAACATCCCATCCATGACAAGCAACAGATCAAGATCTACCTGCACTAGTGTCAATGCCAACGAGTCCTCCCCCTTATCACACAAAACACCAAACTGATTACGATCATCAACATGCTTTACAAACCCCGTAATTCTAGGGGACCCATAAACTACTCTGCTTTTCAAGGGCGCCGTACCTGGTGACCTACTACCACCCCTAAGCCCTACACCTCTTCTATCACGCCTACGTCGACTAAAAAAAGTAAAGTCTTCAACCCTCTCCACGCCCTTATCTCATCTAGGCTAGCTCCCCTTGCACCCATACCCAAGTCCTGCCCCTTCCGCACACTCTCATTTCCCTCATTCTCCTCCAAACACCCCTCATTGCCTACCACAATACATAACTCCTGACCCTTCTACACACCCTGTTTGTCATACACCGCCCCAGTATGCCCAAAGGAACTACAACAAGAACACCTACGAGGTACACAAACCCTCGCATACGATAATCGTCGTTGCTCTCTTGTTGCAACATCAAAAAATACAGGTTTACCCATAGCACTAACTAACACTGCTAAACCCCTATCCGTCCACAACTCCGGGGAACACGCTCCAGTTTAATCCATATAAGAATAGAATAAAAAACAAAGGTTTCAGGAACAATACCTAAAGACCACTGTCGTAATAAGATGGGCTTGCCACCCAAGTGCTACGGACCATTCTCTATCACCCAATCTCGTGACTCTACCTTCAGAAAATTAAAGATAATTAAACCGTTATCCAATAAGGTAATAGTTGGCATCTCTACACTTCCCCAAATTCTCTGAATAAGACGAAAAATAACAGAATACGGGAGTTTGGCATCTACAAACTGACCAACCAGAGACTTCTCCCACACACAGACACCCTCATCAATAATCTTCTCACAAGGTTCAACAATGACTTTATCATTTTCAACCACTGGGGGAATAAACTCCAAATTACCCCCTCAACTTAGACCCAAAAAGGGCTGCCCACGACTTTCCCCCTTTCACGTCGGATCCAAAATCACCAGAACCACACCCCTCCTCCACAATTAAAATAATTATTTAATATTTTACATTAAACAATAATTGAACTTAATTAAATTATTTAATTTAACTACTAAAAATAATTAAATAAATATAAATTAATTAGAATATTAATAATTAATAATATAATTTTATATTAAATAGTTAAGATATATAAAGTATTAATGGTATAAGTATTAGTTGAAACTTATTAAATCTACATAATATAATTATATTTAATATAATTAATTAAATTAAGTGTAATGACTAATTGATATTAATTTATTAATTCATTATATTATATTTTAACTGTTTAGATTCCGAATATAAAATTTCTACAGTTAGGGTATTAGAAAACTCAAGTAAAATGTGTTTTAAAGTTTCATAAATAATACGTCTCGATTTTAAAAGGTGAAATCAAGCAAAACAAATAAAGAACATTAAATATTAGTTTGAAAATTCATGACAAAATGTGTCAAACAACCCAAATTGAAAATGTTAAAGAAAATGACAAAATTGAGAGAAAAAAAAGCATAAAAATTCAATCATTTTGGTATACTAGTTGGAAACATGTGGGACGTTCATGGTTTAGAATGTTTATAAGTTTTTTATGGAAAAGGAATTTAATTTTGATTGAATTTATTTTTCATTAAGTTAATTAGTAAATGTTATTTAAAAATTGAGTAATTAAAGAAAATAATATCTAAAAACATGTATTTACTGTTTGAAATTAATTTACCATGTAAATGGAATGTGTTGGATGTGGA
>NW_024064828.1:338466-474834 GCF_009727055.1 Benincasa hispida | reverse complement strand
TCAAAGATGTTCACTAAACAGGACAGGTCCAAGGATATATTTGCGTAGGGATTCCCATAAAAAAATTGTGCGAGTCAGATTCTCAAGAAAATTTTTTCCATTTGTTTTTTTTTTTTTTTTGAAAAAAATGAAAATTCAATTAATTTAATGGAAAAATTGTAATTAAATAGTTAAATTTCTCACTAATTTTTTTTATATGATTAATTCCAAACTTGGAATTTAAATATAATGTTTGTATAATAATAACAAAACATAACATTAAATTATTAAATATAATAAATTAAAAAAGGCTGATGGGGAGGGATAGGAATGATGAATGTATTGTCTATCCTTGACCCATAGTTTAAGAGGAATTTTTCCGCATTCCTTCTCCAATTTTCCAACTAAACCGGGAATTCTTGTGGGAGCGGATCCTTGAGGGTCCATAGAAAACATGGATAATTTCTAGATGTGATAGAAAACTTTGAGACATAATTTTTCATTGAAAAATAATATTTTCGAATAAATATACTAATAATTAAGTTTAAATTTTAAATATTTAACATTAAAGTATAGAAAGATAGGGAAAAAACTAAAAGAATATATATGTTAATGAATAATATTCAATTACATATATTATCAATTGGAATAAAATTTCAATCGGAGATAATAATACTACCTCTTTATCGACGATATGGATTCTCAAAATTCTATTTGACATGATTCAATATTTGTTATAAATAACAGAATCCTTTAATTTCTATTTCTCTTTAAAAATATTAATCACTAGAGAAATATCTATTTGACATTTTGAAAATGGAATTCATGTCAAAGATAAACAAGATGATTTGTATTTTATTTATTCTATGAAATGATGTGTATAATTTCTATGAAATAGTATGCTTGAGTTGAAAATTGGAAAACTAACATTGAAAAAAAAAATGAGATACATGAACCAAAATGGGAAAATAAACAAGAAAAAAAATAAAATGAAAGGTTAAAATTAAATTAAGAATACAAAGTTTTGTCTCCGTTATTGAATTTATTGGAGAAGTATAAAATTGAAAAAGAAAAGTTATCAAGATGAAAAAAATCCAACCACACAAATAAATTTGTGCTTAATTAAAAATGAGTGTGAATGCAATTTGTACCTTTTTTTTTCCTCTCTCATCTCTCCACCATTCCATGTGTTTTTTTTTTTTTTTTTTTTTTTTTGTCTCTTGTTTCTCCATTCATGTCATGTTCTTTGTAAGAGATAATTTGTTGAAAAAAAAATCTTTAAAAACGTAAAATAAAATAACACAAACACAAATAATTAGAGGAAATGATATAATAGACATTTGTGAAAAGACAGAGAGCAAAATGGGAAGAGAAATATTTTCTCTATATAGCACTTTTTAATATAGTATAGATATAACATAAAAATATGGGAACGTATATTTTCAGATAAATTCGTTATATTAAGACCCATAGAACCTATGGATAGATGGATACAAATTTAGCCAACATTTTATTTATTTTGAAACCCTTCTCACGTTTCGAAATTTAGGTTTAATAACCCATTTGGTTCTTAGTAGTTTGAATTTAGTTTTTTAGTTATAAGTTTATATTAGTTTTTAAGTTAAATTATAAAAAATGTCCTTGTACTTTATATTTTATGTCAAAAAAATCTCTAAATTTTCAAAAATTTAAAAAAATATCTTTAAACTTTCAAAAAGTGTTCATAAATGCCATTGCCGTTAGTATTTTGGATGAAAATTGTTAAAATTTTGTTTTAAAAATACCTTCAAGCTTTAAAATTTTTTAAAAATATCCTTAACTTAAAAAAAAAAAAAGTTGAAAAGCACCTTCACTGTTAGTATATGAACAAGAACCACTAATACCTTATTATAAAAATAATTTTAAAACTAAAAAAAGTTTTAAAATGCTATTATCGTTAATATGGTGATCAATTTGTTTGAAGTTTTTTTGAGTTCGAAAAGAACCAACCTTAAAACAAGTTATAGATATTTTTTTTTTCACACGGATACTTTCGCCCCAGTTTTGTATCCATTTAGTTTTTTTTTTTTTTTTTTAAGTTAAGCCTATTTCTTCCACATTTCTTACAATGATTTGCATCTTTGTACAATGGTCAAATTCTTAGCCAAATTCCAATAATAAAAACTACTTTTTGAAAGCTACTTTTTTTTAGTTTTCAAAATTTAGCTTGGTTTTTAAACTATTAGTGAAAAATAGATTAAAAAAAAAAATTTGGAGATGAAAGTAGTGGCTATAAGTTTAATTTTCAAAAAGAAAAATAAAAAACAAAATAGTTACCAAACGAGCCTTTCATTTTTCTATTAATTTTTCAATTCTTAGCTTACATCACTTTTCTCAACAACCAAAATTTTAAACTAAAACACAAAATCCCAAAATATTTCCAAAACGATAAATAGTAAAAAAAAATGTATTTTCCTATTAACACATACACTCAACTATTACCGGATAACTTTCTAAAACATTTAAGTCTTGAAATTCTTTGGTGTTTTCTTTATTCTCTTTCTTCATATTATAGTCCATATATCTTAACTGAAATGTGCAATTTTGTCTATTTACGATAAACAAATATCAAATAATTAACAAAAAGGATAGTAAGAGAGTATCGAAGAAATGATGTGAGAAAAAAATGGAAATTAGAAAAGTAAGACGGTATAAACAATTTCTGTTCATATAAGTATTTTACAACTTTAAAGTTTAAGGATATTTTTTAAGCTTTTGACAGTTCAAGGTATTTTCTACACAACACTAATGGTTTCCATCCAAAAGTATTTTTTGAACTAATTTTGAAAGTTCATGAGTATTTTTTAAAACTTTTGAAAGTTTAAGGATATTTTTGACACAAGATACAAAGTTTTAAGATATTTTGTACAATCTAACCTAGTTTTCTATGGCTTTGGTCGATAAACTTCATCATATAACATACCAAAATAATTCTTATGCACTTTGAAAATTTATTCATTTTAATCTAATTTCGACTCATCTGTAAATCATAAACATTCTATTTGTACAAGTAATATAATGATTATTTTTCTTTATTTTCCTATATTTGAAAATAACTCATTACTTAATTGTCAAGTATATATGTAGTACAAATGTTCATCTTTATGATTAGTCAAAATGAGCATAACTCAATTGACATGAAACTAATTATACTATTAATATCAAGATTAGAGATTCAATTATCCTATTACACATGTTGTAAAAAAAAAAAAATTTATGGTTCAAAATATTAAATAATTATCTAAGTCATTAAAGAATAAAATTTGAGATTTAAATATTGTAATATAATAATTACAATAAAAATTAGAAAAAAAGCATACAAACATGGAGTAAAGAAAACTCTCCCCATCCCCTTCTAAACGGTGATACCACTAGGAGAAAATTTCTAATATTAAGTAGTTTAAAGAATTTTTCATATTAATTCTATTCATTATTTACTACCAAAGTAGCAGTTTCACAAAATAAATGAATAAATTATTTGATGACATGTCAAATTAATATCCTTATACTGTATACTTTATACTTATACTGTATACTTTATATAAAAAATACCTCCAAAGTTTTAAAATTTTAAAAAATATCCTTAAATTTTCAAAAAGTGTTCATAAATGCCCTTGACGTTAGTTTTTTGGATGAAAATCATTAAAATTTTATTTTAAAAATACCCTTAACTTTAAAAAAAGTTCAAAAAGACTTTTGTATATGAACAAGAACCATTAATACTTCATTGCAAAAATAATTTTAAAACTAAAAAAGTTTAAAAATGTTGTTACCGTTAATATGGTGATCAATTTGTTTCAAGGTTTTTTGAGTTCGAAAAGAACCAACTTTAAAACAAGTTATAGATATTTTTTTTTCCATAAGGATACTTTCGCCCCCATTTGGTAACTATTTAATTTTTTGTTTTTGTTTTTTAAAATTAAGCCTATTTCATCAATATTTCTTATCATGATTTGCATGTTTGGCTTGATTTTTTAAACCATTGGTGAAAAGTAGATAACAAAAAAAAAAAAAAAACTTGTAGGTGGAAGTAGTTATTATAGGCTTAATTCTCAAAAACAAAAACAAAAAACAAAATGGTTTGACCTTTCATTTTTCAATTAATTTTCCAATTCTTAGAACACAAAATCCCAAAAAAATTCAAAATTAAAATCTCCTTTTGAACATACCAAAACGATAAATACTCAAACAAAAAAAATGTATTTGCCTATTAACACATACACACTCAACTACTAACATATAACTCCAAAACTTTAAAGTCTTAAAATCCTTTGGTATTTCCTTTATTCTCTTTCTTTATATTACAGTCCATATATCTTAACTGAAGTGCGTGATTTTATCTATTTACTTATTTTCGATAAAAAAAATGTTAAATAATTAACAAAAAGGATAGTAAGAGGGTATTGAAGAAAGAATGTGAGAAAAAATATGGAAATTAGAGAAGTAAGACAGTATTAACAATTTCTGTTCATATAGCAGTGCATTTTTAAACGTTTTTAAAGTTTAAAGGTATTTTTAAAGCTTTTGAAAGTTCAAGGTATTTTTGACACAACACCAATGGTTTCCATCCAAAAGTAATGGTATGGATATATTTTTTTTTAATTAATTTTGAAAGTTCAAGAATAATTTTTAAACTTTTGAAAGTTCAAGAGTATTTTTGATACAAAATATAGAGTTTAAGGATATTTTGTACAATATAACCTAATTTTCTATGGCTTTGGTCGATAAACTTCATCATAACATACCAAAATAATTCTCACACTTGAAAATTTATTCATTATACTCTAATTTTGCTCATCTGTAAATCATAAACATTCTATTTGTACAAGCAATATACTAGAAAACTCTAATCCATTACCATATAAACAGAAAACGATTATGTAGATATAAGGAATAGAAGAGAGATTTAACCAAACCAAAATACCAAAATTAAATTGGAACTTTTAAAATCACAAAAAAGGGAAAAAAAAAAGTAATTAAATTGTAATTAATTCGTTCAATAAATGAGAGATTACATAATCATGCATAAATTTGGCCTTCTTGAAGTGAATGTTTTGAACAAAATTCATGAAGAGTTGAATCCACCAATCTTTGATCCAGCTTGCATGAACATGCTTATATAAATGGTTTAGACAAAATGTACGCTACTTGGTTTTCATCTTCTACGATAAAGTCAAGTTTCAAAGATTTGACGGTAAGAACAATCATTTCCTTTAGATCAATGTATGTGTTTTTAATTTGATCTCTTAATCTAATATGAAAAATATATACATTAATGTAGGAGCCGACTTCATATTGTAAAAATCATAATTCTGGCTTTAGACTCTTAATACGTGCCAGAGGTGTTAAACCTTCAACGAAATCTACATCTATGGTGTTTAGAAACGTTTCGGCCAAGGTAATGCATGACATCATTCTCTTTAAATAATTTCAAATATTGGTGATGTTGTAAGATTTGTTGAAACAGTCACATGTGTTGATTTTGTGAACAATGCGTTTAGGATAGGTTTGGTACACCCATGTTTGAATCATTGTTATGTTTTCTTGACGAAGACAACGATATGTTATTGAAAAAGCAATCCAAATATGATCGAATTTAGAAATTTAGGCGCAGTTTGTGAACCATTTAGGTCCCATTTAGTAATCATATTGTTTTTTATTTTTGAAAATTAAGTCTGTGGATACTACTTTCACCTCCAAATTTCTTCATTTGTTATCTGCTTTTTATCTATGATTTTAAAAAAACAAGCTAAAATTTGAAAACTAAAAGAAGTAGCTTCCAAAAAATGTGTGTGTGTGTTTTTTTTTTTTTTTGGAATTTGGCTAAGAATTCAACCATTATCCTTAGGAAAGTTGCAAATCAGTGTAAGAAATGTGGATGAAATTGATTTAATTTTCAAAAAAAAAAAAAAAAAAAAATCAAATAGTTACCAAACGGGACCTTAGTTTTTTATTTTTATTTTTAAAAATTAAGCCTATAGACTCTATTTCTATATTTAAATTTCTTCTTTTGTTATCCTTTGTTATCTACTTTTTATCAATGATTAAAAAAACCAAGCTAAAATTTGAGAACTAAAAAAAAATAGCATTATTTTTAGAATTTGACTAAGAATTCAACCATTTATACTTAATAAATATGCAAATAATTATAAGAAATGAGGAGGAAATAGACTTAATTTTCAAAATCCAAAATTAAAAAAAAAAAAAAACGAAATGATTACCAAACGAGACTTTAGTTAGACGGTTTTGGATTAAAGTAATTGTTTGATTCCTTTTCTTATTTTCTAAATAAAAAATTCAATAATTTTTCATGCAAGAAAAGAAAATATAGGTGTTGATATAATTTATACTAAATTTATCTTTATCTGTTAGTTTAAGCTTTTAGGTAAGTTAATAATTTAAGATGGTATCAGAGTCATAGGTTTTGTGTTTAAACTCTTTGATGTTATTTCTTATTGTATTAATATTGATTCCATTTGTTGGGTCGTTCTATATATTTCAAGTCCTCAAGTGAAGGGGAGTGCTAGAGTGTTGATATAATATTGAATTTACCTTCACGTGTCAACTTAAAACTTTTGGGACAATTAGTAATTTAATATTTTACTTTTGAAATTTCTGCTTGTTTTCTCCAATTTTTAAATTATGGTTTTAATCTTTGTTAAAGAAGTAATTGAGTTCTCGTTCAAATTTTAAAAATAAAGACAAGTTTTTGCAAGCCTTAGTTGAAAATGTATAAAAAAAGCATATAAACTTATGAGTTGAAATAGTGTTTATAAACTCAATTTTAAAAAACCAAACATTAAAAATTAAATAGTTATTAAACGAGAAGTAATGATCTACGTGTGATAGGAGTGAGGGATATCCCTTGGTGCCAACCCATAAACTATATTAATTTATCAATAGTTTATAATCAACCATGTTTTTTTAATCATATTAATTTTATACCCCCTAACATGTCCTTCTTGAAAAATTAAAATGGATCTAATACAGAGTACGAAGTCAAGCACGAAATTTATAACAAGAGATGAACTTACAAACAAAATAACATAGTATCAAAGAATAATAGCAGAGATAGTGAGACACAAAGACTGGTAATCCATTTCGGCACAATCACCTACATCTGGCAGAAAGGAACTTTAATTTAACTATATAAAGAATTTAACAAGTGCAATGAAATACTTATTTGATAGATTCTCTCTTTAGTAGCTCACGTAGAACTTATGGTTTGGTTTCAACATAGGTTTTCCTTAAGTTTGAGATCTCTTCACATTTACAATAATACTTCTCTAACCTTTGTATAAGATCTCTTTAATATAACATACTAGGTCACCTCTAAGTATGAGGTCCCCTCACCTTTACAGAGTCTGATTGAGCTCCGTTCAATAACACATCAAAAACTTATCTCAAGTTGTCACTTACTCTGTAAGTGATTTGTTATACTCACAACAATTTAGCCGAGCCTTATTTATTGTTGGAACAACACCACAATCAAGAAAGATAAAAAATTTTAATCACAATACATGAAGGTCGAGGCTTAGACAATCCCTAAACTCATCCTCAAGGAATGAAGAAATAATCTTTGTAGGGAAAAAGGAAGACAAGGGCCACGAAACATGTCACTGAGGATAGGGAAGCAAAACCCAACAAATATGCACTACACATATCAACATATAAAGAATTATGTTCCTCAGATTTTGTTTGTAATAAAATCTGTCAGTAATAAAATCAGCCAATTATATTGTAATAACACTTCTAAAAATAATAAAATAATTAAAAATTAACTAGCATACCCATTTAGTAAAGAAGTGGGCAATGAGTGAAGAATCTTTACATCTCCATATTATGCCCATACATCTTTTATTAATTTCTATTTAAGCATTTGTTACAACTATTCAAATCAAGGTGGTTACATGTGAAGTAATATACTCTTTCATATGTACATGGATATGATCTAGTCCATGGATATTAAACATCACAATCAAACGGTAAAGATATGTTTGAAGGAATAGTCACGTACTTTCTCTTTACAACTATTTAAATTGAATGGTTACATGACAAAGTAGTATATCCTTTCATATGTGGGTGTGATCTAGAGTATATATATTAAATATCACGATTTAACTGAATAGATATGTTTGAACTATTTCATTATCTAGAACCTTAGACTTTTTCTTTTTAAATAACTAAAATAGAACTATAAATTAAACGCAGTGAGAATTGGAAAAAAAAAATCGTCTCCCATCCCATTAGGTTTAGGTTACCATGGGCCCACCTCAGAGAGAATGAACCTCCCTAATTAGGCTGCCTTTAGGGGTATTCATAGGTCGAATTGGATTGGGTTGAAAGACTTTTTAGACCCAACGAGTTGTAAATTTCTTCGACCCAAATAATCCTTATTAAAAAATGAACTCAACCCAACCTAACTTTGAAATATTTGGGTTGGGTTGGTTCGGGTTAATCGGGTCATTTGTTAAAAATTTTGTTCTAAAAAGAAGCATAACGTAAATATGTAAAAATCTTACTTAATTATTTTCATATATTGAATTAAGATTAACAACTCAATTTCAATTTATATAGTGAAAATTTTCTTTAAGTGTAAAGAAACTACTTTTAAGAGTTATTGAAGAATAATTTATTAAAAAAATATTGGAATTAAATAAAATTAAAATCAATTTATGTATAAATATTGTGTTATATGTAATAAAAAATATATTTTAAAGTAAATAAACGATTTGGGTTGGTTCAGGTTGGTTTGGGTTATATTAGGTGAACCCATGAACCAACCCAATCCAAATGAGTTGATAACCCAATCCAAACCGTATGGGTTGGGTTAGGTTGATCGGTTTTTTCGGGTCATCGGGTTTTTCGAACACCCCTAGCTACCTTAAAATAGATAAATAAGTTGAAATTAATCATTTAATCAAAATAAATTAAATATAGAAAAAATATTTTAAATAGAAAAATTGTTGAAAATATTTTCAAATAATATGACAAAATATCATAGTGTGATATGCATTAATAGCCACTGATAGACATCTATCAGTATCTATAAGTGTCTATAAATGATAAATGATAATAATCTATTAATGTCTGTTGTTAATAAACAATAACATTTTGCTATTTTTCTAAATATTTTGATTCATTTTACTATATTTAAAACAAATCCTGGAATATAACTATTCTATTAATTAAACTAGTTAATTTGTAGTAATTAGAGGCAGTTGACCAAATATTACAATTAAAAAAATTGTATACGCCACTTTACTTGAAGTTAATGTTAATAACTTGGATTGTAGTTAACATATAATAATAGCAATGACTAATTAGTTCAATTAATTAAGAAGTTTTTTTTTCATCATAACAATGATAGTTAGACGAAAATTAAACTTCCAATCTCAATAAAAATGTGTATGTAATTATTACTAAGTTAAACTAGTTTAACATAATTAATTAAAAAATTAGATCATATATATCTAAACTTCGAATTAGTTAACATAGTAAAATTAAATTATTAAATCTTTAACCCAACAAGTTGGGTATGAAAATTCAAACATATAATAAGTTAAATTTATGTTTAAAAGACAAAATAATAATAATAATAATAATAATAATAATAATAATTTAAAAGTTAAATATTGAAGGAAATGTTCAAATTAAAAAGTCTATTTTAGTTGGTAAACTACTTTATTTAAATAAACAAATAAAGAATATCTATCTAAGAACTTTTATTTAAAAAAAAAAAAAAACTTTTATAAGGTCTATTTTTATAGACCAACCACTTTAATTGAGAATTTCAATTGAATTAAAACTAAAGGTAAAATTGAAAATTTCAAAGATCAAGAACGAAATTGATAAAAACATAATTAAAAATTAGATCATTTTGGTATATTTAGCCAAAATTTATTTACCTTATTTCAAACCCTCCTCAAGCTTTAAAATTTAGGTTAAGCAATCCATTTGAGTCTTCTACTTTAGGTTAATTTTCAATTTTGTTTAACAGTTGTAAGTTTAAACTTTGTTTGGTAATTATTTGATTTTTAGTGTATGACAATTAAAAATAAAAAACCAAATCATTCACCTAAGGTTTCGTTTGATAACAATTTCGTTTTTAGTTTTTAAAAATTAAGCCTATAAACACTCATTCAACCTCTAGGTTTCGTATTTTGTTATCTACTTTCTAATCATATTTTTAAAAACTAAGCCAAAAATTGAAAAGTAAAAAAAAAAAAGTAGTTTTTAAAACTTATTTTTGTTTAGATTTTGGCTAAGAATTGAACTCTTAGACTTAAGATGGTAAGAAAATGAGAGAATATAGACATAATTTTTAAAAACCAAAAACAAAAAACGAAATTAGGTTCTATGATTTTGGCCAATAAACTTTATCAATATAACAAAATAATTCTTATTCACTTGAAAATTTATTAATTTTACTCAATTTGGACTCATCTTTGGGTATTCCATTTGTACTAGTAATATAATAGATAACATTATCTCATTACCATATAAATAGGAAATGACGGTAGATAGAACTTACCATTGATAGAAGAGAGATTTGACTTGTGATAACATTTTCGTTTTTTGTTTTTTCATTTTCTATTTTTTCTTTCTTAAGAATTAAAAATTTAAATACGTTTGATAATTATTTATATTTTTTTTTGTTATTAAAAGAAATGAAAGAGATACAAAAACTCCTTCTTTAAATTAGTCATGTGTTAATTTTGTGAATAGGAGGTTTTAGATAAGGTTGACCCACCCATAATTGAATCAAAATATTTTCTTAAAGAAAAAACAACATTTTTATTGAAATAGCAATAGAAATATGATCAAATTGAGTAATTTAGTAAGAGAAGGGTTTAGGTTTAATGTAACTGTTTTATTTATTTATTTATTTATTTTTGCATGAAATTGATATTTCTACTAACAATCAAATTCCAACTAGTTGAAATAAATGGTATGTGACTCCTTATTTAAGGTGGTAAAATTTCAATTCCATAAATTAAATGATATCATGAATGAAAGTTTATTCCAATTTAACCAACTTAAAAGAAACATCGTCATTCGACCACAAATTGGTCTATATATATATATATATATATGTATTTCTTCAAATTGAATTTTTACTTTTTCATAAGTATTTTTTCTCATAAAATTTAGTTTATTAAATTTTGTAGACGAGATATTGCTCCCATACAATGACATTAACTCCCACACCTAGAATGTCAGTGCCTTTATTCTCCCCCACCAACATTTTAACTTTTTTCCATTTGGACCCTCCCCTTCTCATTTTTTTCCTTTCAAACTTCACCTCTCTAATTTTGAGATTTTTGTTTTATTTTATTTTATTACATTTTTATATTTATAAATTTTCGTTTTCCACTCAATAACAAAAAAGAAATTTGTAAGCTCTTAAGCTATCTTTAAAAAATAGAAAACTTTTAATCAATAAGTTGGTTATTATAGTCTTAAGTAATTGTAAGTGGGTTGTAATACCCCAAACGTCCTCTTAAATGTGGAAAGGGTGTCTATAGACTTATTTTTCAAAACTAGAAAAATCAAATGATTACCAAACGAAATCCTAATTCACTATTTATTTATTTTCTATAAATTAATTCATTTCTATTAAAAAACCCCACATATGATGAAGATATAGTCCCTTGCCAACTACAACATGATTATAACTAAACTTTTCAATTTTCCACCTCACGAATTGTTAAAAAAAAAAAAAAAAAAAAAAAATCCTAAACAACTTAAATTCAGGTTGAAAATTCTGTTCCAAAAATTGAAAGTTCTCGGCAGAAATTAATGAATCCCACAATTCTCGGTAATTTCTGAAATCCTTATAATTTTCCCCGTATGTGGAAAAGATTATGGGATTGGAGTTGCCACGTAGTTTCTCGGTAGCTTCTCCAACTAAACTTCTCTTATTTAACTATATGCTCAGGGGAAGTTTGGTAAAATTAATGCAATTTATGAATAGGGACAGAATAGTCATTAAACAATATTCATTTATCCTATTTATTTATTGTCAAAGAAACAAAAATACGTCACTATCTATTTCCAATACGATGAGTCGAAGTTAGAAACATTTATTTCTTTTCTCAAAAAAGGTTTTTGTTCTTATCATCACCATGACCATACCCTTTTAAGTTTGGTCGAAATATCTTTTCATACATAAATCCAATCATCTCCCATCCCATCCCTCCTCCACCCTACAAATTACAACTAATTTACCATTTCTACAGAGAGAAAAACAGAGCAACCACAACAGAGCAACGACTATCTCCCAATCAATTTCCATGGAAGATTTGAAGCCAAGTCTGGCTAATTCCTCTCCCCTAACTCCAATTGGTTTCCTTGAAAGAGCTTCTGTCATCTATGGTGATTCTCCCTCCATTATCTACAACTCCACCACCTACACCTGGTCAGAAACTTATCGCCGATGTCTTCGAGTCGCTTCGTCTCTTTCTTCCATTGGCATCCAGAAAGGCTATGTCGTCTCTGTCATCGCACCCAACACTCCCCCGATGTACGAGCTCCAGTTTGCTGTTCCGATGGCTGGTGCTGTCCTTAACTGTATCAATCTTCGCCTCGACGCTCGAACCATCTCCATCCTCCTCCGCCACTGTGAATCTAAACTCATCTTTATTGATCAAGCCTCTTGTGGCTTAATCTCCGACGCCTTGGCATTGTTCCCACCGGAGACCAAACGACCGTTGCTCGTCCTCATCGCCGACGATACTGCGGTGGAGGATTCGCTATCGTCATCGTCGTCCTCTGTGATTGGAGGCGAGTTTGTTGATTCGTATGAGGAAATGGTTCAGAAAGGGGATGATGAGTTTCGGTGGATTCGGCCGGTGAGTGAGTGGGATCCGATTGTAATGAACTACACTTCTGGCACGACATCATCGCCGAAGGGAGTGGTTCATAGTCACAGAGGAATTTTTGCGGTGACACTTGATTCGCTTATCGAATGGGGAGTTCCTAAGCAATCGGTTTATTTATGGACCTTACCGATGTTTCATGCCAATGGATGGAGTTTTCCTTTCGGAATTGCGGCGGTCGGAGGCACAAATGTTTGCATTCGAAAATTCGATGCGGCATTGATCTTTTCATTGATTCATCGCCATCATGTGACACACTTGTGCGGAGCTCCGGTGGTACTCAACATGCTAACAAACTCCCCTGACAATCAACCACTTGAACGACCCGTCAAGATTCTCACCGCCGGAGCACCTCCACCTGCAGCAGTTCTGTTTCGAACCGAATCATTGGGGTTTGATGTCGGCCATGGGTACGGACTAACAGAGACTGGAGGGCTGGTGATTTATTGCTCATGGAAGTCAAAGTGGAACCGACTGCCGGCGACGGAGCGTGCACGACTGAAGGCACGACAAGGGGTGCGGACTCTGGCAATGTCAGAGGTAGACGTGTTGGATTCAGAGACCGGAAAGAGTGTGAAAAGAGACGGAGCTTCAATCGGAGAGATTGTTTTAAGAGGCGGATCAATGATGCTTGGGTATTTTAAAGATCCTGAAGCAACGAAAAAAGCGATGACCGACGAGGGGTGGTTCTTCACCGGAGACGTCGGGGTGATGCATCCAGATGGGTATTTAGAGATCAAGGACAGATCGAAGGATGTGATTATAAGCGGCGGAGAGAATTTGAGCAGTGTTGAGGTGGAATCAGTTTTGTACACGAATCCGGCGGTGAATGAGGCGGCGGTGGTGGCGCGGCCGGATGAGTTCTGGGGAGAGACGCCGTGTGCGTTTGTGAGCTTGAGAGAAGGATTGACTCGATTGCCAACAGAGGAGGAGATAATGGAGTATTGTAGAGAGAAGTTGCCGAAGTTTATGGTGCCGAAGACGGTGGTTTTCATGGAGAAGCTGCCGAAGACGTCGACCGGAAAGATTCAGAAGTTCTTACTTAGAGAAAAGGCTAAGTCAATGGGCCCTGCTCGGACGAGCCGTTTGTAGAAGAAAGTATGAATTGATTAATCTTATGACAAGTAATAAATGCTCTCAACTTCAATTTGATAATGTTCTTAAATTATTGGAATGGTAAACATAGTGAAAACTTTTTGCCAGCTGCACCTTAGTTTTTTTTCCTCTATAAACTCATCCAACTAATTTCTATTATCCATTTATTATTATTTTTTTAAAAAAAAAAAAAAATCAAAATTTCATACTAAATTTCTAATTCCATCATATTTCATATAATGGTTGCAATATTCATCTTTTTTTTTTTTTTAATCAAAATTTGATAATAGGATTGAAGGTGAATACTTTGATTTCTATAGACTGGACTAGAATCTTAGTAATGCATGGTCAACCTAGGTTCAAAGAACAAATTGATTAATTGAATAAGGTTGTCCGGTCAATTAGTCAAAACAATTGAATCCTCCATCTTCATGCATATGAATTTATTTTTATATGGACGCTATCAAACCCAATAGAACTAAAAGTATATAGTTTAATTATTTCCAACTTTAATTAATGCTTAGGATGTTTGATGCATTTGGTTCCAATTAATTGTGGGCCTTTTTAGAGACTAGTTAAATCCAATTGATTTAGTTGTTATGCATGCATAGAATGAAATGTTTGTTTAATTAATGAATTTCACGATAGAAATTGCATAAAATTCTCCCTCTTACTCTAGAAACTAGATAGACTTTTATCCTATATTACATTTACCCTTTGCATTTTAATTATGCATTTAGTTTATCCTATCAACCAAAACCAAAACCTCCCATTTTTACTGCTTTCCATCGTCAAATTTAGCTTAAGAGAGACTTAATTATTGTTTTTTTTTTTTTTTTTTTTTTTTTGTGATTCGACCTCATACTTGCCACTTGTGCTACCTAGTAGTATAAGTAGTAGTTCAGTGAAATTATAAATTTTATTTACTTAGCTAGGGTTTGTGGATGACAACTAAATTCTTAGCTAACACTAATTATCATTAAGACCTAGGACAATTACGAAGACAAACAAGATAATTAGGAACAACCTAATTAAATATTCGATGCGATTTTCTCATAAGTTAGATAGAATAATGCTATTCGATTGAGAAAACAAAGTCAATAAAAAACTCTAATTTAACTTTCATTACTTGGCGATCTAGGAACCTAACAATTACGGATTAGGTGTAAATCTATAACGGTGAATTAAACATGCTTGATTAATTTATTAGATTATTCCAAATACATCTAATCAATTAAATAAAAGCAAGGAGAAGATTCAATAAACAATTAAAATTAAAAGATAACAAATGTTCATAATCTCATGAGATAACAAATCAAGATGTAAATCCTAAATCCCGAGCTAAACAATAGTACCTTAGTCTTGATATATGCTCGAATCAATAAAATAATAATATAGAAGAGTTTCAATTGAGTGGTGAAGAATAATTGACCAAAAGAACTAGAGATGTTGATTGTTGTGGAGCTTTGATCCAACTCAAGCTTTCAGTCAACAGTGATTTGAGTTATACAACGATTCAATTGAGTTACTATATTTTCAAAGAGAGACGTCAGAGAGTATATATTGTACCAACGATTTACATAAAGAAATATAATACACATTACAAAAGTTTGAACTTCCCTAAAAACATGATTACCCATGTGAGACACCAAATGAATACTTTAATTATTTTTTTGTTATTTCAAATAATTTTCATAATATTAAACTGTCATTTGTGGTTTCCATATTATACAGTTAAAAAAGTCTCATTTTCGGTTACGGAAGTTAGAAGTTTGTTCTATTTAATTCTCTAAACTTTTAAGAAATTACAGTTTTTCTTCTCTGTTCTTTTAATATTATTGATATTTAATGCTGTTGACCTCCCGATTAAATGGTAGTATATATAAATTTTTTTGTTAAAATTTCTTTGAAAACTTTGAAGAACATTTTAAAGCTTCTCCAAACTTTGGGTCTTGAATTTTCACAATGCTTATTCTTAATTATTGAGCTTTAAAATAATAACTATTTTGGTATTATTGTTCCTATTTTTTATTAGGTTTTTAAATGAGAAATGGTATGACTTTGAAAACTAGTTTATTAAAGTTTGCAATGTGAATCTATTTTACTTTGTTTTAATCACAACAAAAATTGTTAGTTTTATTACTTTTTTAGAAAAAAAACTTGTTAGTTTTATTAATGGTAAGCTTCCTTTCTTTATTTTATTATTTAATAAATAGTGTAATTAATATCTAAATGAATTATTTTTTATTGAGAAACATAAGTTAAAGTTTTAAAATATAAAATATCTTAAATTAATTTTGGTTTCTATATAAATAGTTATGAAAAAATTTAGAGTCTTTGACTATACAACCATTATTTAATCACTTGATAATTGATAGACAAACATGTTATTCTAGTTTATTATAGTAGAGTTGCAAATCACAATTCTATATTTGAGATATTGATTTTTCAAACATATCTCTTAGTTTGCAGCTTGAATGTAACATCAACATCTTGAGATGTTTTAGAGATTGAAGATCTTTTGAGTGCAAGAAATTAAGAGAACAAAAATAAAGAATTATGACGCACTCCAAGTGTTCGCGAAAAAATGAGAAGAAAACCCATTTTTATACGCCAACATGAGCGTAGTTTAACTAATATAGTGCTTGTATTATCGACCTCAAGGTCAGAGGTTCAATTTTCCCACTCTAGACTTTAATTACAATACCTTTGTAAAAAAAAGAAAAAAACTCATTTTTATAGTATGAATATTGAGATCTATAAAACCTTTTGAATTCTCTAGAACTTTTAAAATTTCATTATGAATTATTATTAAAAACAATCTATATCTTGTAACTACATTTCAACATTGAAGATCAATACATTTATTACGGATAATTAAGTATTAGTTGATTAATATACTCTTTGTAATTAATGGTTAAGCCTATGGCATAATCAAATGTGTTATGTTTTGATAAGGAGAAAACTCTGTCTAAGTTGATCATGTCTAGTGAAATACTTAAGTTGATCGTTTAGAGAGCATTTCTACCTAAGGACCTACCTGAAAGTTGAATTGATCAAACTCTTAAAATTTATTTTTCTCTCTTAATTAAACTTGCACGAACTTTTTGATGAGTTAAATTTGGAGTTTCAGGCATAGAAAAAACTAATGAAAAAAAAAAAAAAGAGAGAAAAGGAGAATTGTGCTTGCAAATTCTACAACCATATATAATTATAATTGTTACAATATTGTGGTTGACTAATTTTATTACAGGAAAAACTTGAGCAACATGTCAAGAGTATTGTCATAAACATTGTTACATGTCTAGCAGCAGATTGTGCATAATATATTTTTCATATTTGTCCGCGTGATTTGCAGATTTTCGTATTTGCATTCCTTATTTTCCTACAGAGAATATTTATTTACTCTTAAAAGATATTCTCAAGGCTAGCCATATTTATATTGTACTCCTATTCAATTTTAGGGTTAGCCGTCTTATTAGAAAACTGTGCATTAAGAGTTTCGAACTTAGGGCCTGTCTAAGCCTTAACCTCCATGTATTGTTATTGAAAGTTTTTGTATTTTTCATTGATTTTTTTTTCTTTTTTTCTTTTTTGGTTCAATAATTATTATAGAACTCAGGAGTAGTTTTATTTGATATTGTATTTAGGGGGAGCCTAAGTACATTGAAGAAGATGAAATCTCATATTTATGGGGTGCCTAAGTATGTTGTATTGAGGGGATCTCATACAAAGCTTGGAGAAGTTTTATTGTGAAAGTGAAGGGAGCTCAAGCTTAGGAGGAGCCTAAGTTGAAATTGAAGAGGAAGCTATACATGAGTAAATGAAGAAGGAGTCTATTACATAAGTACTTTTTTTCCAGTTGCTAAATCTTTTATATAGTGAAGTTTCGTTCTACTGCGTACACAACTCCCCGGACGTAGGTGATTTTGCAATGAACTAAGTTATCAATCTTTGCGTCTTTAATATTTCCATTTGCTTTCATGTTGCCTACTCATCATATATATTGTTTGTGACATCGTGCTTGAAATTGTATTCTGTGTTAGATCCATTCTATTTTTTTTTTCAATTGGTATCACCACGAGTTGACTTCTAGTTCATTTAGTTTTTGAATGGAGTCAATTAAGAAATGTGGATCAACTACTCACCCTCCTATTCTAGGTGAAGCGAATTACTCATACTAGAAAGCTCGGATGATAGCATTTCTTAAATCTATTGATAGCAAGACATGGAAGACTATTGTGAGTAGATGGTCTCCTCCTCAAGTTGCTGATAAGAATGAAGTTGTCAGTTGAAAATCTAAAAAAAGAATGGATAGAGGCTGAAAATGAAACATCGTTAGGAAACTCTCTAGCCTTAAATGCAATCTTCAATGGAGTGGATAAGAACATATATAGATTGATCAATACTTATATTTTAGCAAAGGAGGCATAGGATATACTTGTTGTTGCCCATGAAGGAACATCTAAGTTGAGAAGTCCAAAAATCATCCGAAAGGTTCTCTCGATAGTTTTTCAACTATCGACCTAATTGTCAGGAAAACCTTCTACCGATAAAAAAAACCTTGTCATCGGAAAACAAAGATTTCAAAACGAAACAAGGATGGAGGATTTCTGTTGACGCTAAACAAAACTGTAGGCATAAGGTATTTCTCCCGATGCTTAGAATAGTTCTTAACTGTCGAGAGAAGGTTTTTCTACCGACAGTTCCTTTTAGTGTCGACAAAAGTTTACTTCTCCCGATGCCAAATAGACGTTTTTAACATCGAGAAAGATTACTTTTCCCAATAGTAACCTATTTTAGGATTGTGAAAAGTGTTTTTTTTTTGTCGACAAAAAAGTTAAGAAATTCATATATTTGCCGACGACTACATATTTTTTGTTGTCGAGAATATATTATTTACCTTAGTTATTAAATATTAACTTTTTTAACAAATATGAAAAATATTTGAATCTTACAAATCTCAAATAATCTAAAAAATTATCAAGTTAATTAGTTCTATAAAACATTAAATAATATCCACAAAACATGTTCGAGTCTTACAAATTTTGTCAAATAAACAACTACTGGTAATATTCATCTTAAATATTACATAATATCCACAAATTCTTAACCCCGAAACAATATTACGTAATATCCATAAAACATAAAACCACAAAGTACCTAGAAAATAGAAATCTACAACCTAACTTAGCTTGTCTGGAGATGCACCTTCAATATAAATCTCGAGATACATACAAAATACAAATTTAAATAATTTCAATACTCAATATACCATAAATCAATCTCAAACTCCATATAGAACTTAAATCACAACTTACATTTAAATACAACTTTGCATTTACCCCTATACCAACTTTAAATCCAACATAAGAATATTAACAAATTCAAATGGAATCTATGCAATCTTCCCCTCTCTCAAACCAAATCTACAAATTCAAGTATATACCCAACTCAAGCTCAATATAAAACTTAAAACTCAATATAAGATCATTAACAAATTGAAAAAAACCATCATACATTTACATATTTTTAATCTCAAACTCAATATGGAACTTAAATCTCAACTTAAGTTTATACATAACTTTACATTTACCCCTACACCAATTTTAGATCCAAGTTAAAAAAATTAAAATATTCAAATGAACTCCATGAAATCTTCCCACCTCTCTTCCCAAATCCACAAACTCAATTGGCATATACTCATCTCAAGCTCAATATAAAACTTAAAACTCAACATAAAAATATTAATGGATTGAAAAAAACCATCACACATTTACAAATTCTAATCTCAAACTCAATATAGAACTTAAATCTCAACTTAAGCTTAAACATAACTATGCATAACTTTAAACCCAACGTAAGAACGTTAACAAATTCAAATGAACTTAATGCAATCTAAACCCCTCCCCTCAATCCACAAACTCAATATCACATATACCTATCTCAAAATTAATCTCAAGCTCAATATAAGACTTAAAACTAAATTTAAGAACCATCTTTAGCCGTTACTCTCAGATCATCATCCAGATCATCAAACATAACAATTGAATTCCAAAAACAAAAACCCAACAAAAATGGTTGAAATTTCTCAGTAAGAGACTTAGATTTGAAGCAAATGAGGAATATACCACATTAGAAATGCAATGTAACAAAGTCAAACAAAAAAATTCTAGCCCTTCAAAGCAATTCCCCAAAATCTAAGATTTGATTCAGCTGCTTGAAAAATATAAGTAGCTACCAATGTGTTCTATATAGATATGAATAAGATGGGTATTAAAAAAGATGAACAAAATAATTGAATATAAGAATCAATAGACCAAACTACAACCACTTGAAGAGAAAGAGAATGAAGAAGAAAAATATCAAAAACACGAAAAGTAGAAGATTTTGTGTAAAGAAAGTGAGGACTTACCCACCAAACAATTTCAGATCTAAATCTCACAGAAGCCAACAGTTCTCATAAAATAAAAAGAAAAATTGATGAATGATTTAATTAAAAATGTAATCAAGTGAAGAAAGTGAATGATGAGGAGATTTTTCCCTTAGATTAGCCAAAATCAAAATATGGGGGTTTAAATTTTCCTTTCGATTTGTGCAACAGCGAGTTCGTCGGCGACCGAATTGTGCAGTAGTGGGTTCGTTGGTGGCTGAATTTTCGACGATCGAAGTGTAGCAACACCACCTGTCATCGGCTTGACAGCAGCACCAGTGGGACAACGTGGACTTTCTGGCAAGGATGGCGTGGGCTCTCTGGACAATGTGGGTTTATGGAGAACAAAAGAGAAAAAAAATAGGAAAAAAGAAAAGGGGTCTTGGGCGGCTGACGAAAAAAGAAAGGGAAAAGATCGGGCTTTAATTCACCCCATCCTAATGCCCTTAAAGCTCTCTCGATGGTAGTTTAAACTATGAGAGCTGTAATTAAAATTTTCCATTTTTTAAAAACTTGACACCTCGTCTATATCGTCGGGATGAACACTATCTCCTGAAGCCGCAATCCTAGTGTCAAGAGAGATTAATAAACTTTTTTCCAATGCGTTTTATACCAACGGTTCAAGAGTACGACATCAGGAGAGCGTATTTTTCCGACGCTATTAAAATTGTTGTCGGGAGATCATCTTTTTCCTAATGCCAAAAAAAGCGTCAAGAAAAATGGGTTCTCTCGACATTTTTGTTTTGGTCGTGAAAAATTTTTTGTTGGAAAAACCCAAAATTCTTGTAGTGGCGAGAAAACTTAGAGGAGAAGCTTGTCTGAAAAGTCCTGTATTCCTTACTTAAAAGATTTGACATGAAGGTTAAAACTATTGAAGAGGCCCACGATACCACCATGAAAGTTTAATGAACTATTTAGGTCACTTCAAACCTTTGAAATGACTCTTGAAAACAAAACTGAGAAGAAGTTCAAGGGAATTGGACTACAATCCTCTATGAGCCATGATAGCTCTAAGAGCAAAAACAAAGAAACTGATAAAATCTAACTGAATCCATTTCTCTTCTAGCAAAGCAGTTTTACAAAGCTTTCAGACGGTGGGACAAACATTCAGTATCCAGTGGAAACTATGTTCCCTCCTATATCGAGGACATTAGCAATGTCAACAATAACCTTAATCCAAAGCTCTCGCGAGTTCTTGCGAAGAAGACAAAGAGTGACAACGAAGCCAACAATAGTCAAATGTCAAAGAATTTTTTTTTTCAGATGTCGTGAATGTGAGGGGTTCAAAAAGTTTCAAGCTGAATATCTAAATTTTCTGAGAAGACATAATGGAGGATATTTTGTTACCCTATCAAATGATGAAACTGAGTCAAACAGTGACTCTGGAGATGAAGTTTGTACTTTAATGGGAAGTCTCTCTTTTGATTGTTCTGATGTGATTAATCCCTCTAGTGAAGTTAATTGATACTAGATAATAAATCAAAGAAAATCGTTGATTCGTTTGGGAACTTATCTTTGGAAGAAGTCTATCAATTGTGGATGGAGAACTTTAAAGCTTTGGCAATTAAAATATAGAATATAGAAAATTTTGTTTAAGATAATCATCGTCTGTTAAACATCATATTTGAATGGAAGAAAGAGCTGAACGAATCTAAGAATGAACTTGAATTCATATCAAAATCTGTTTTGCATGCTTAATTCAAACACAGATGATCTCAACAAGATCTTATGCTCGTGTAACAAACTGTTTGATAAGCTGGGTATTAGGTTCAATCAGCATGGAAAGCGCATTTACAAAGGTGAATCATCAAAACTAAAAAAAAAATTCCAGCTTAGGATTCACCAATGTTCGGTTCCAATGTCCAAGACAAGTGAAATGTCAACATGTTTAGTGGATCATAATGTGAAGAAGAAATGAATTTGTCATTATTCTGGCAACAAAGGTCACATTCAACCTTATTATTTTCGACTGTATGGAAGAATCAGTCACCTATCGGCTTGGAATTATTCTAGAAGAACATGACCCTTTACCAGTCCTAGCAAATTTGTGCATAGGAACAAAATGGAATGGAGGGTTAAGAAAGCTCATCGCCCTTCTGAGACAAGATGTCAAGTGGCTTTCACTTTCTGTGGTTGTCTACAAAAGAACACTAGTACTTTGATAGTGGATGATCTCGTCACATGACTGGTAAAAAGTCATTTGTCATCAATGTACAACCATGCGATTCTGGTCATATTACCTTTGGAGATGGAGAAAAAGGGAAAGTATTGGGAAACGAACAACTATTGTACCCTGGTCTTCCAACACTGGAGGTTGTCATATCATTCTTGTAGAAGCATTAACAGCAAACCTAATCAACATAAGTCAGCTATGTGATTGGGGCCTTGTTATAAGCTTCTAAAAAAGATAAATGTTTGGTGACCAACAAAGACAATGTGACTGTCATGTTAGGTACGCGTTTATCTAATAGTTTTTATTTGTGGACTTCTAATATTGTTCATGTTTTTAACATCACTAAGCACTGAAAGTTGTGGTCTCTCCCAAGAAAAATGGAATAGTCCAGTGCAAGACTCATACTATAAAAGAAATGACTATTGATATGATGCAATATACTAAACTTTTGCCGTATCACCTTTGGGCTGATGTTATCATTACTGGTTGTTATGTTTCCAATCACCTCGATCTTAAGTCAAGGTATGTGTGCCCAAATTGTGAAATATGGAGAAGAAGGAAATCTAATAATTTGAAATATTTTTATTTATTTGGTGGCATGTGTTATATTCTAGGTAATTATGTCTTAAGACAAAAAATGGGTTCCACAAGTGATTACAATATTTTTTGGGGATACTCCACCAATAGTCCAGTGCATCATGAGTACGAACTGAAGCATGTTCTGTTTTTCAAGAAGTAAGAAGGAGAGTTGATTGTTTTTCAAATTTATAGTGATGACATAACCTTCAGAGATGATGACATAACTTTCAGAAGGATGTCTCAGAAGATGGTGAAACCTATCCAACACACGTAGACAGAGCTTGAAATGAGTCTGGTCAAAGAACTTACTTATGAGTCTGGTCAAAGAACTTACTTACTTTTTGAGATCTCAGAATATACAGATGAATGGGTGGAGGTAGTTCAATTTGAATTCCTCAGAAGAACTTTACATCTTTGTAGAATTGACTTATACCAACTAAAGATATATGATCAGAGAAAGTCAAAGTGGGTCAAGTTAGCTTTTATAAGTAAGAAAATCTCGATTATTATTCTGAAATTTACTGAGATTTTCAGTTTTGTGTTTGATTTTTCCTTAATTATGCATATTCTAATTTTTCTAGGGTGAATATTTGTCAAAATACTTAGACTTCTAAAAGTAGAATGGTTAATAGAGTAGTAACAAAGAAAGAGGGTTTCAAGAAAGGTGATTTTCCATCAAGAGTCAATGCCTATTGTGTTCAAGTGCAAGGTCTTTCTTTCTCTTTCAGTGGTGAGCCTACGATATATAAAAAAACTAAGAAGGAAAGGAGTGATGTTAAATGGGTTGTCTTAACAATGAAATACCTCATAGGTCATGTCATTGTGTTCACCAAATATGTATCTATGATTACGTCATATCAGGCATCCGCTTCCACTAAAGATATTGAAGGATACATATCTACTGCTAAATTTGATTTTTCTATTTAGATGTTTAGAAATTTGAATTCTCTTCATTTGTTTGTGTTTACTAAAGAAACTAAAGTTGAGAGTGGTGATCAAGTTATTAATAAAATTGATAATATTTTGATAGAATCCGTGACTTTTATTGATCATGTTGTTCCTGTTAAGGTTGTTTACCATGTTAACCATGTTGATCATGTTGAGTTGTCTCATGTTTTGATTATTGTGCCTACCAACCCACTGTTGATAACATAATATGCTTATTTCCTCTATTATTGATAATATTGCTCCTGCCAAAATTGTTGCGTTAACTTATGTTGTTCATACTTTTCCCCATAAAGCTTGTCACTGGTAGTACTGAGATTAATTATGTGAATTATATTGCCCATGTTACTTCTGCTGAAACTCTGTTGGATCATATTGTGACTGTTGATATATTTGTTGAGACTCATGTGTTGTGTGATGGCATTATTGATAATGTTGCTCTTACTGAATCTTTGGGTAAAGTCATTGTGTCTCTTGGTATTGTTGTTGAAAATGTTAGTCGTGTGCTTGTTGTCTCCTCTGAAAATATTGCGAATGATAAGTATTTGATTGTTGATCAAATTGAATCCACTACCAACGTTGATTTCCAAGAAGCTGTTGATCTTGCTGTTTTTAAGGATGTTATAAAGAATGTCGTGTCTATTGTTGATAATATGAATGTGATATTTCTTGATCCTCATACTATTGAAACAAATGTGCAAAATATAATGGAATATCTTAAGGCATAGAAGTCTCTTTATCCTGAAAAGTATATTGTTAATGCTTCTGCTGGTATTAAATGTGTTTCTGAGGTGAATAAAGTTATTATTGTTGGTTCAACTAGTCAGTTTGGATGATTATTCTGAGAATGTGTTAAAGGATGACATTGCTTTTACTAATGTATCTGCTAGTGTTGCTACAATAAATAAGTCTGTTGATTTGAATGTGCATGAGAAAATGAATGTTGATAATGGTCTAGTTGATCAAATGATTGTGAGTTTTGATTGTCAAGATGATGGTAAAAATAGTTTTGATAAAGATGTACTTGATGATTTTATCTCCAAGGAAGATATTCTTTACTATACTAATTCTGTTATTCCTATTCTCCTCTATGATGTGAACATTCGTGAAGATATTTTAGAGTTGAATGCTTGTGTCAATGTATCAATTGTGGAAGATGTTGATATTGATTTTGTTATCAATAAAACAGTATTGAGCTCGAGGGAACCTTATGGACCTATAGATTGAAGCTTCAATGGTATTTGAATAATTAATTAAGCTCCTTTAATTAAATTATTCAACATCCATTAACTGTTGGTCACTCCATTAAAGACCAACAACTGCATTCTTTCCACTACAGATATATTTCTATGTCCATTGGATTTAACCAGATAATAGTGCGATGACCCTTTACAAATTGCTCGTAAATACAGCTAGGCCAAAATTACCATTTTGCCCTTATAGTTACATCTAACTACTTAAGTACCATTGATCCCTCTAATGAACAATAAGTCATAGTCCAATTATAACCAAACCAGTCTCGGGCCAAGAGAGAGTCTGACGCCACATTGTTTAAGCCTTAGAATCACCCTTAAGAGAGCAATTTATCTACTTACCCAGACGTAAGTGAAGAAGTGAACTCTGTCTTGTGTAGCTGTGTTTCCAGCTCCCCAATCAGACGAATCCCGAACATGGTAGGCTTATTGAGTTGATGATTTAGCCACTCTCACCCATAAAAATCAAAGGACCACTTTCATCGGCAAGAGTTCAAACTCACTCAGGATTCAGGTCATGTCACCTATGGTCATCTAGGTGAAATATAAGTCTCTATAATGAACGGTGTTATATAATGAGATTAGTCATTTCATGGTTCGGTCTTATAAAAACTCCATAGAACACCCCCGTTGACATGTCTCCACATGAATGATTAGGATCGGATCATTTGTAGCAATTTATAACAATTGCAATATCTACAAACTGGGTCATATTAGTAGTGTCACCAAAATAAAGTATCCAACCTTATCCATCTACTACAGACCATTTAGGTTATCACTTAAACATGATCCACCTGTATGTTTCTACATACATGTTAAAGCTATAGATGATAACCTTGGATATTAATTTAATGGTTTTATGGGTTAATGCTACTAAATAATAAATAAAATATCTCATATTTTATTAAATAAATAGATTATTTGTACATTACAATTGTTATGATATGTATTTATATTGTAAATTTAATTAGGTGTCCTTTATTGTAATTTCATATCTTCTAGATTAGGGTTTCTTAATTACTTATATATATGTATCTTCAGTCTGATTAAGTAAATAAGAATTATTATTCTCTCTAAACTTCTGAGTACATGGTATCAGAGCTATCTAGGGTTTAGAATATTTGTTCGACGGCTACGCTAGGGTTTAAACTTCTCACAAGGTTAGGGTTTGAGGTGAGTCATCAAGTTTTGAGTGGTAGTTTGTCTTACCACCCATCCCAGGAGAAGCGCCGCCACCATTCGATCAAGTTTGTAGTCCTCTGTCATCGAAAACAGCCGCGCGTGGAGCTTACGTGCCACTGGAATAGTAGTCCTCCTTCGTCACGCACCAGCGCGTGGAGCTTTGTCTCCACTTTGAGCCAGTTGGGTTCTTCTCGGCTAGTCGTTTCTGATCACTCTGTGCATTTGGTTTCATCGAAATCTACTTGGTTGTGAGTTATTTGGATAAAATACCCGTTTGGGCTTAGGGTTTGTTGTTGTTTTGTACAACTTGGAGTAGTTCTACTCTTTTTTTTTGCCTTTGATTTTGATTTTGGTTTGTTCTTTCTACTTGTAAGGTCTACAAATCACTTATTATCTCATAATAGATGAAATGAAGCATATGGTCGTCTCTAATGTAATTCATCAAAAATCAGATTCTTCGGAAATCGTATGTCATAATTGTCATAAGCCAGGACATATGAAACGTGATTTTAGAAAATTGTTGTATAAGAATCAACAATCTCAACATGCTCAGATAGCTTCCACCAGTGATATGACTGAAAAATCTGTTACCATCACTGCTGACGACTTTGCTAAATTTCAAGTTTTCAGAAATCATTGCAGGCATTTTCTTCATCTAATCCTGTTGCCACCATTGCCAAGATAGGTAATACGAAATGTCTTCTTATATTATCTACCAAATGGGTTGTAGACTATAGGGCCACTGCCCTTATGTCAGGTAACCTATTTTCTATGCCTCTATCTCCTGTCTCATCTTCGTCTGTCACCTTGGCAGATGGATCAACCAACCCTGTCCTTGGATCCGACACCATTTCTTTCACTCCATCACTCTCTTTGTCCTCTGTCTTACATTTGCCTCATTTGTCCTTTAATTTAATTTCTATTAGCCAACTTACTTGTGACCTTAATTGCTTTGTCTCATTTTTTTCTAGTTATTACTGGTCTCAAGATCGTATGACAAAGAAGATTATTGGTAAAGGACATGAGTCGGGTCTTTACATCTTCAACAATCATATATTGAGAGATGTGGCTTGTCCTGGAGTAATATCCTCGTTTGATGTTCATTGTCATTTGGGTCATCTGTCATTGTCTGTGCTGAAGAAACTTCATCCAGAATTTTGTTCCTTATCATCTTTGAATTGTGATTCATGTCAGTTTTCAAAATTTCATTTTTTTAGTTCTAGTCCTAGGGTTCATAAACGAGCTAGTGCTCCTTTTCAATTAGTTCATTCCGATATTTAGGGTCCTTGTCCTGTCATGTCTCAAATAGGTTTGCGTTACTTTGTTACCTTTGTCGATGATTATTCTCATGTAACTTGGTTATATTTAATGAAAATTTGTTCTGAGTTATTGTTTCATTTTCGTGCTTTTCATGCTAAGATTCAAAATCAATTTAATGTCTATATTAAAACCCTATGTACAAACAATGCTGGTGAATATTTCTCTCACGTATTTGGATCTTACCTGTGTAGTCATGGCATTATCCGTCAATCTTCTTGTGCAGACACTCCATCTCAAAATGGGGTTACTGAAAGAAAGAACAGACACCTCCTTGAAATAGCCCGTGTCTTATCCTTCCAAATGCATGTTCCAAAGAATTTTTGGGCCGATGCTATATCTAGTGCTTGTTTCTTGATTAATAGAATGCCTTCCTCTGTCCTAAATGGAGAGATTTCTTATCGTACTCTTCTTCCTACAAAATCTTTGTTTCCCGTTGCTTCTAAGATCTTTGGTTGTGTTTTTTTTTTGTTCGGGATATTCGTCCAAATCATACTAAATTATATCTAAAATCTTAGAAATGCATTTTCTTAAGCTATTCATGTGTTTAAAAGGGTTATCGTTGTTATTGTCCTACTCTGAACAAATATCTTGTATCTCTAGATGTTATATTTTTCGAAGATGTACCCTTTTGTCCATCACTGTTGAGTCCGTGTCCGAGGGAGGATGACGATTTTTTTATCTACGAGGTTCTTCTTCTCCATCATCCTTCCCTTCACCTTCCTTTGTATCTCTTCCTTTTGATCCCCCAGTTATTCGAGTCTACTCTAGACGTTCTTCACAGCCACCTTCAGATCCATGTCCTCCACCACTGGCTTCTTTGACATTTGATTCGGGACCGAGTGATGATCTTCCCATTGCCCTTCAGAAAGGTAAATACACTTGTACTTATCCTATTTCTTCGTTTGTTTCGTATAACCAATTGTATTCTCCCACTTATTCTTTTCTTACATCACTTGATTCCACCTCTATCCCTAAATCTGTTAATAAAACTTTATCTCATCCTGGGTGGCGTAGTGTAATGATTGAGGAGATGACTGCTTTGGATGATAATGGTTGGGTGTAAATTGGTGTTTTCTATCAAGGTTAATCCTGATGGGACGGTGGCTCGGTTGAAAATTCATTTGTTTGCCAAAGGTTATGCTCAGATTTATGGGACTGATTATTCTGACACATTTTCTCTTATTTCTAAATTAACTTCCATTGGACTGTTTATCTCGATGGCTGCTGCTTACAATTGGCCTTTGCATCAACGTGACATTAAGAATGCTTTTCTACATTATATTCACAATCTGTGTGTGAAATAGTGTGTATACATCACCTTTTGTCTGAGATGGGTTTCAATGTTACTGTACCAGGTAAATTATGGTGCGATAATCAAGCAGCTCTTCATATTGCATCCAATCCTGTGTTTCATGAATGAACTAAACATATTGAAATGGATGGTCATTTTATTCACGAGAAGAAGGGTTGATTCCTATAGGATATGTGAAGACTGGTGATCAGTTGGGAGATCTACTTGCTAAAGTAGTAAACGGAACAAGAATAAGTTATCTGTGCAACAACCTAGGCATGATTGACACATTTTCTCCAGCTTGAGGGGGAGTGTTATGATATGTATTTATATCGTAAATTTAATTAGGTGTCCTTTATTGTAATTTCATATCTCCTAGATTAAGGTTTCTTAATTTCCTATATATATGTATCTTCAGTCTGATTAAGTGAATAAGAATTATCATTCTCTCTAAACTTCTGAGTACAACAATTACAGACTATAGGACCAATACAAAACAGTAAAGTAGGGAATAATACACGCCCAATACAAAATCTCCCATTTGCCCTAAATTGGATGTGGCTTATCCCATAGACCCATACTTTGTAGGTGATCCTCAAAACCCTTAGTCGTGAGAGCCTTTGTAAATGGATCAGCAACGTTGTGCTCCGAAGCTATCTGCATCACAATCACATCTCCTTTATGCACAATCTCTCGGATGAGATGATCTTTCTGCACTATATGCTTCAGGCACTTGTGACTCCCAGGCTCTCAGGAATTAGCCACAACACCACTATTATCATAATTGATAACTTATAGAAATATAAGTTATTATCTCTCGAAATTTGAAACAATAAGGATTTGTAATGATAAAAACTCATTTATCTTAAAGAAAAATGCATGAAATTCCTCAAACACTACTAGCCTTTATAAAAACATTCTTTTTTATAAAACTGCGTCACTAACGCATCATATTGCAGGATTTCAATAAAATTCACTAAGTGTCGCACGCTCAACTAACGCAAAGACATGTGTCTGAAGGATTCCAATATAGAAAAGATACATCGGTTCGTGCTATTCCTGTTAAATCACCACTGGCAAGTATAGGTATTTGAATGTCGGCATCTGAAAAGCAACTGAAATGGCAGGTGACTGACAAGGGCATGGAAATTAATGTTGTCATATCACAAGTTACTGAGAGAAAACACCTATAAATAGGAAGACTTGCAACTGAAGATAAGAAGCACAACGTAGATAGAGCATTTTAGAGCTTAGATTATACTTGTTTTGCTACTGCAAGAAGAACACAGGAGGAAAAGAACCATTGTCATTGTTGATCAAGGAGAATTGTAGAAGATCAAGCTCGAGAGAGAATTCTTCTTCATTTCTTTAACAAGCTGGTTGTACACACATTAAGATCAAGCCAAAGAGGACAAGAGATTGAACTCTACAGCTTGACTTTTTTCTTTACACTTCATTTTCGTTTATCATCTCACGCGATTAACTGTTGCCATTTTAAAGACAGTTCGTTCTTATAAAATCATGCATTTGATCCATCTCTTTTGCCTCTGCTTACATTCTATTGTGTTAGATGCATTTGTGACTTTGTGCACCCTAGAAATAGGAACATGTGACATTCGCATTGAGAAATGTTGAATAATTAGATAAACAGAAACCTAACGCATCTACATACATTTGGATTGTAAACAAGCATATCTCATCTTCATCTTTACCCACACTCTTATGTGTTCATCTTACTTGGATCAACACATACCCCTATCACTTAGCACCATTTTTTCATTAAACCCGGTATTTCACTTGAACTCTTGTGTCTTCTTGTATGCATGCAGTAAAATTAGTGTAGATAAAATTCCAACATTTATTTAGAACTCTTCTAGATCTATTACAACTCAAGGTCTGCATTAGTCTAGCCTAAATCCCTCGACTCTGGGCTTACCAAGAACCTGAATTTATACTTGGATTTGATTTAGGAAAAGCTTGTACAATCATAGAGAGTGTAACACATCTCACAGACGCATCATCCAATCTTCTCACTTAGAGAAGAAATTCACTATTCATTTTCATTTACTTCAATCTTGTCTTCCATCTTCATTTATAATACACTCCTAGCACACATCACAAATCACGAACAAGTTTTTGGCGCCATTATCGAGGATTTAGCAAAAGGCTAATCATAATTTTGCTTTTTTTATTTTTTGTAGAAAAACTTGCAGCTGGGGGAGTATTACAAGTTAAGCCTAAGCTTGTAAACGTTTTATGAGCAAAGAAAACACTCCTGACCTCCTATACGACCCCGAAGTTGAAAAGACCTTTAGATGAAGAAACCGATCGAATCTTCGTCAAAGGTTAAGGCAATAAATAAGACAGCAACAACAAAGACAACAACAAATGGCGGATGATTAGATAAACTAGAACTTAGCTCAGCAATTAGCCAATGCTGCACAAAATCCAATCCTAACGGCGAACAACAGAACGCGTCCAATGCGGGACTATGCCTCACTTGTGTTGTATGACTTTTCGCCAGGGATCATATACCGGATGCCAGACGAGACAAGATTTGAAATGAAATCCGTAATGCTCGAGATGCTTTAAATAGCATGTCAGTTTGGAGGTGCCTGAGGCGAAGATTCACATGCCCACATGAAACGGTTCCTAGAAACATGCAACTCATTTGAGATTCCTTGAATCACGCTAGAAGCCATCGAACTCTCTTTATTCTCCTACTATCTCTGCGATGATGCAAAGTAATGGGCAAGTTCCTTGGAACCTAGCGAGATAATAATGTGGGAGAAATTAGTGGAAAAGTTCATGCAAAAGTATTTCCCTCATAATACTAACAAAAGGAAGTGTAGAGAAATTATGAACATTGAACAAAGAGAATTTGAGACTTTGAGTGTCACATGGGATTGGTCAAGAACTATCCTAAGCATGGACTTCCTTTGATTGTTCAATTGAAACTTTTTATGAGGGGGTGAATAGAGGATTTCTAATGACAGTTAACGCAGCCGCAACTAATGGTATAATGGATAAGTCATATAATGAAGCTAAGGAAATATTATATCACATCGCCAAACACAACATGGAACGGGTGGATGATACTTACGATGCCAGAACAGATAATAGGAGGCATTCTCAGAATGTGAACAATGTTGATTCAAACGCAATAGCCACACTTTTTGCACAAGTGGCTGCCATGACAAACCTTTTGCAAACTCTTTAACTAGGAAATGAAACTCGCACTCAAAAGGTGAATCAAGTGGACGCATTCATGCAGCCCATGGCTAGCTATGTGGGCTGTAGAGAACCCCACTCCTATAATGACTGCCTGCAACAGTCAGTCTGTTTTATCAAGAATAATCCATTCTCGAACACATACAACCTTGAATGGAGAAACCATCCAAATTTTTCTTAGAGAGGTCACCAGCAGGAACGCCATCAACCTTGAATAATCCATTCTGAATTCTAGTCATCATAGCAACCTCAGCATCAATCCTTCAATAGAGGTGGTCAGGCGTCAAGTTCAACATCTCCACTCGAAAATCTTCTGAAGGAGTACATAGCCCAGAATGAAGCATTGTTAAAGAGCCAGGCATCATCTATCAGAAACTTGAAGATGCAATGGGACAGATTGATAGTGAATTGAAGAATCGGCCACAAGAAGTGCTGCCTAGCAACACGAAAACTCCATGAAGTAATAATGGGAAGAAGCAATGCCATGCGGTGACATTGCGAAGTGGTAAACCTTTAGTGGACAAAAGATGAACCCAAGAAATAACAACAATCCTTCAGGAAATGAGCACATAATGTACATAAAGGCATTTGAATATCGAGAAGAAATAACGTCGTGATCTGCAAGTCATTTCAAACCAAGCATGTCAAACGCAAAGGCATCTGCGGTGCAACTAATTGCACCATTCCTCAAACGCATCTCAAAAGAAGAATGACGAACAGTAATGCAAGCATTTCCTTGAAATCCTAAGGAAATTGCACCTAAACATTCCTCTTATAGAAGCCTTGGAACAAATGCAAAAGTATGTAAAATTGTTGAAGGATGTTCTAGCAAAGAAAAGAAAAGTCGGTGAGTTAGAAGTAGTAGCATTGACGTAAGAATGAAATGCGTTGATCAACAACAAAAGTCCTTAGAAGTAAAAGGATCCAGGCAACTTTACAGTCCCTTGTTCAATTGGAGGGATAGACGTGGGTTATACATTGTGCGATCTGGGAGCCAGCTTAACCTCATGTCTGTTTTGGTTTCCAAGAAACTAGGAATTTGGGAAGCGCAACCCACTTCCGTGATTCTTTAGCTCACTGACTGGACAATCACACACCCTGAAGGAAAGATTGAAGATTTTTTTGTGAAGGTTGACCAGTTTATATTCCCAGCAGATTATGAAGCAGATCGGGATGTTCCAATCATCCTTGGATGACCATTCCTTGCCATTGGGAAGGTATTAATAGACATGCATAAAGGGGAGCTTACTATACGCATGGACAACTAGGTAGTAAAATTTAATGTGCTGAACACATTGAAGTTCCTAGATGATGAACAATGTCAACTTAACAACCCAATTGAGTTGCCTGAAGAAGAAGAAATGGACCAAATCTACAAGGTCCATGTGTTGGGTGAAAACATAAGAAAATTTGAAACATTAAGTCTAAATGAGTGGCAAACTAAACCAACGCGTCCATCCTTGGAAGAACCACCAGTACTGAAATTAAAATCTCTACCTCATCATTTAAAATATGCTTTTGTTGGATCCAATAATACCTTGCTTGTGATTATTTTAGCCAATCGCTCTTAGCTTAATGAGTGTTCTCCTTACAGATGTTGTGAAAGCATACACATGCAATTGGGTGGACGATGGCTAACATTCGTGGCATCAGTCCATCCTACTGAATGCATAAGATTCGGCTGGAAGAAGGAAAAACTGGATTGATCGAGCCTCAACGCAGGCTAAATCCTGTAGTGAAAAAAGTGGTGAAGAAAGAAATTATTAAGTGGCTCGACGCAGGAGAAATTTGCCCCATCTCTGATAATAGTTGGGTGAGCCAAGTCTAATGTGTCCCTAAAAAAAGAGGCACCATTGTGATAGTCAACAACAACAATAGACTCATTCCCTTGAAAACTGTCATAGGGTGGCAAATATGCATAGATTATTGGAAACTCAATGTGTCAACAAAGAAAGACCACTTCCCTCTTCCCTTCATTGATCAGAGTCTTGAACGGCCAGCTGGCAAAGAATTTTACTATTTCTTAGACATATAATTAAGATATAACCAAATCCTTATTGACCATAAAGACCAAGAGAAAATGATGTTCACATGTTGTTTAGGAACATTCGCATTCAGACACATGCCCTTTGGGCTATGCAACGCACCAGGGTTCCAGAGATGCATGATGGCGATTTTCTCTAACTTTCTAGAACAGATTGTTGAAGTTTTTATGGATGATTTCTCAGTTTTTGGGGACTTCTTTCGATCCTGCTTAGACAACTTAGAGGTTGTCCTTCCACAATGTGAGAAAACAAATCTAGTATTGAATTGGGAGAAATGTCACTTTATAGTGATTGAAGGCGTTGTTTTGGGACCCAAGGTGTCCAAAGCTGGATTGGAAGTTGATGAAGCAAAAATTGACGTCATAGCCAAACTTCTCCCACTTGCGAATCTCAAAGCATTGCGAAGTTTCTTAGGCCATGCAGGCTTTTATAGAAGGTTTGTGAAAGGATTCTCTCAAATTGTGCAACCTCTTAGTGCATTGTTAGAATTAAATAGGCCCTATATATTTAATGAAGGCTGCCTCAACGCATTCGATAGATTGAAGTATGCGTTAACAATAGCTCCAATACTGATAGCCCCGAACTGGACTCAGCCCTTCATTTTGATGTGTAATGTGAGTGATATAGCAGTTGGAGCCATGTTGAGACAGAAAAAAGAAAATTTAATACATCCCATTTCTTATGTGTCAAAGACATAAAATGAGTCCCAGGAACATTATACCACTACTAAAAAGGAGATGTTGATGGTAGTGTTCGGTATTTAGAAGTTCAGAGCATATTTAGTTGGTGCAGCAGCAACAATCTACACGGACCACTCCGCTATTAAGTCTCTAATGGAAAAAATGGATGCAAAACCCAGGCTGATTCGATGGGTATTGCTATTACAAGAGTTTGATGTAAAGATTAAAGACAGAAAGGGGACTGAGAATCAGGTAGTGACCATCTATCAAGACTAGAAAACAGAGAGATACAGGAAAGACAAGTTGAAATTAGAGATGCGTTCCCTAATGAACGCTTGCTTAAAATTGAAAACAATGAACCCTGTTATGTTGACATTGTTAATTACTTAACCATAAAACAATTTTCTGAGCACTTCAATGCACAACAGAAGAAACATCTTATACATAATAGCAAATTCTATTTTTGGGACGAACCATTTCTCTACAAGCAAGGTCCTGACTTCATTATGCATCGATGCATTCTGGAAGTTGAAACACAACGCATCCTGGCTAAATGTCATGACTCTCCTTATGGGGGTCATTTTGGAGGACAAAGAACTGCTGCAAAAGTTCTTCAAAGTGGGTATTTCTGGCTCACCCTCTTTAAAGACGCAAGGGAGTATATTCTGAAATGTGGTCCTTGCCAACGCACTTGAAATATCTCTTTGAGAAACGTTATGCCTCTAAACAACATATTAGAAGTTGAGTTGTTCGATGTATGGGGCATTGATTTCATGGGACCTTTCTCTCTATCTTGTGAACAACAATACATCTTGTTAGCAGTTAATTATGTATCAAAGTGGGTCGAGGCTATACGTTGTGCCAAAAATGATGCAACAACCGTTTCAAAATTTCTTACCATAAACATTTTCTCATGCTTTGGAATGCCTAAGGCACTGATAAGTGACGAAGGTACGCATTTCATTAACCGTATCATTTCTAAATTAGTTGATAAATATAATGTTAGGCACAAAATTACTACTGCATATCACCCTCAAACCAACGGTCAAGCTAAAGTATCCAATAGAGAAATAAAATCTATATTGGAAAAAGTGGTCAACGCATCCAGGAAAGATTGGGCACAAAAGCTAGATGAGGCACTATGGGCTTACAGAATTGCATACAAGACGCCAATAGGTATGTCTCCTTATTCTTTGGTATTTGAAAAAACATGTCACTTACCCTTGGAATTGGAGCACAAGGCATTTTGGGCAGTAAAGAAGCTGAATCTGAATTTGGAGTTTGTAGTTGAACATTGCAAACTGCAACTCAATGAGCTTGACGAGTGGCGGCTTAACGCATAGAAAATACCAAGATCTACAAGGAAAAGACCAAGCATTGGCATGACCAACGCATCAGTAAGAAAGAATTTACTATTGGTAAAAAGGTCTTCCTATATAACTCACGTTTGCGATTGTTCCCAGGAAAATTGAAATCAAGGTGGTCAGGTCCATTCATCATTAAAACAATCTTTCCTCATGAAGCCTAGGAGCTCACAGAAGAGGATGTTAAAAATGCATTCAAGGTAAATGGGCAGCGGGTGAAGCCTTACTTTGAAGGAAATCTAGAACGTCAAAAGTCATCCATCGAGCTGCGCGAAGCTATTTGAAGCTCGCATTGAAGCTTCCTTGTGTTTGATCAGACACATATTCCAAGGATGCTTCCTCTTCATCACTTTTTGCCTTTTGTATTTTATGTGATTCATTTTCTCTTTCCTTTGATTCTTGTTTGAATTTATCCTTGCTTTGATTCTTGTTTGTATTACTTTTTGTAATAATAAAAAAAAAACGCTTATCTTGCATATTTTTGAATGCCTGTTTGAACCAACTTGAGAAATCATAAAGTAAACGCGTTAGAATTATGTCAATGCATAGCCATGCGTTAAAGGTTGAAAAGACGCTATTCGGGGGGATAAACCACTCGAGTGTTTGGAAGCCTAAGACACATCACTTCACATCGCATTTAATGTGTAGCCAAAACGTCCTAGTCATCTGAAACATCAGAAGTTGTCCTTTCTTCTCTCTGTCCTAGGTTGGTCTATAAAAGGGCTCACAAAACCTTTGCCCTTGTTCTTCTCCATCTTCCCTGAGCCCTCTGTGTTAAAGAAAAAAAAAATCATTCAACCCTCATCTTTCGACCACGCAGCCGCTTCGTTCGATCAAAACTTCGTTCATCTCTCACGCTCGCAATGTCAGATGCCTTGGATAGTCAAAACCAGTCAATGAGCTTCGCTAGAGACTCGTATCGAAGCCTTATACTTTAGCCAAGTAGCAAGGCGGATCCTCTTCCGCTTCTCAGAGACCGTCTCAACCTAAAACGACCACAAAACCTACTTTGACTATAGCCCTCACTCGTGCTTCGACATCTCCTAAAACACTTAAAAAATCTCAAGCTTCAACCAGACCAAAACACTCTACTCCAACCCTTCAAAAACCCCAACCGTCTACCCCAGCCAAGTCGACGCGACAACATGCGTCTAAACGTCTTGCTTCATCTTCTATCGTACAACCCTATAGAAAACCTACCCCACCACTAACCATCCCAAACATCACCCCTTTAATCTTGATGCATGATCAAGTTTCGGAGCATCTCCGCACCACTCCATCGCCAGACATGTGTCCTATGGCTCCCATCTCTATCAACACTTGGCAACAATTTTTCCTTTTGAAGGGAGCTAAACCAGCCAAGCCACCCAACCATCTTCTCCCATCATTATATCCTCACCTGGTTCGCCGCATACCTCTTCTACCACCTTACCTATCATACCACCTAAACCCACCAGCAACCCACCTAGCTCTGACAACCCTACGTTAGAGCACAACCTAACCAACCCCGCATAACTGGCTCATAGAGATAAGCAAGAGGTCTTCGGACCTATATTAGCCAGTTTAGACCCAACGCAGATGGACGAAATGGATCAAATGATGCATCTAAACCCAACCAACGCAACAGTCAAGGTGATGGATGAGGCTGATCGTTATGCAATTATGTTGGAAGAAGAATTAGAGAAAGAAGAAATGAGGAAAGAAAGAGAAAAGTTAGCTCTGACGCATCGCATCCACGACAATCTGATGCGAATGATGGGCCATTAAGAAGAAAAAGAAGATCAATTATGGATGAAGTTGATGAAGATGATGAGAATGAAAAGCATCTTGCACCTGGCCTTGTAGGTGCAATGCATGAACATAGCTCCAACTTAAGTACAATGAAACGCAGGCTCGAAAGATACAGATCTCCGCATCAAGGGCAGAGAAAAACAACCCTACAAAGAGAATTAGAAGAATAAGTAAGACAACTAGTTTTTAGAAGAAGCAAAATGAAGCGGGGAAAAGCAAGGTGACAGCTGCATCACCAAGGCAAATTAAAAGAAGAAAATGCCAACTTAATGACATATTGACAGAGAAAGGATTCTTCCCAGAACGTAGCTCATTGCCCGCATTCATAATGGATACAATCGACGCAATGGGCTGGCATCAGGTCTGTGTTGGCCCTACAAGGATTTGGCTTAACCTTGTTTGCCGCTTTTATGGGAATGCGTTTGATAAGAAGAAGGACGCAATCCTTGTAGACAACAGTTTGGTATGTTTCTCTTCCAGAAGGATCAATGAGGTGCATGATAATTCGGACGCAGAAGGAAATCGCATCCTGGAACAGCCAACTCCAAATCATTTAGAGGATGCATTAAGCATAGTGGCCAAACTTGGAAGCACATGGCAAATTTCAAGAACGGGTGTCATGATCTTGGCTTCCAGAAATTTCACACTAGATGCGAACCTGTGGCTTTACCTGATCAAAAATCGTATCATGCCAACAACAAATGATGAGACAGTTTCCAAAGAACGCGTCTTGGCCATTTATTGTATCATGCAGCGCATCCACCTTGACATTAGAAAAATAATAGTGGACCAGATCAAAGCTATCAAGATGAAGCCACACAACAGTGGATGCACGGGCATCCTTCTGGAAGATGACCATGAAGAGGTCGATGGTCATATGGACATCAAGTTAATCAGGCATTTGCTTTGTGGTTCACCTAACCAACCTGCCTTACCTCCTAGAACCACGCCAACAAAACCTCGACCCTCTATGCGCGTGATAAAGAGACGAGTTCGAAAGTTGAACACAACGATGATGCTTCCATAAATGAAGAATCTAAAGTGGAACTGGCATTGGAGCACGAAGAAACGTGCCTTAATTTAAACTTTCCTCTCCCTATCCTAACTTTAACCTCACCAGTCGATGAACCACTTGATCTGATGCATCAAGCTGACATGAATGAAGATTAAGTTGGTGAGACCCTTAGCCCCTAACCTTCTCCTTTACAATCCCCAACTCTACCCTCCTTCATCCCTTCATCCACCGTTTATGAACCAACTAGGTTAGGAACAAGTAATTCATAACATTCAAAAGACCCAACTAGAGAAATGCATGAAACCCAAGCCTCACCTCTAGTGCATACCAACGTGGATGATCTGAAAGAGTTCATTTGGGATCAAATCAGACCGTTGGCCGCATCCATGAAAGCGTTCCACATGCAGTTGGCAAGCTTGCAGTGCCAAAAAGTAGAAAATGCAGGACCAGTTGAATTTTACAACACAGTACATTAACTAAGTCCTAATGGGGATGTTTGCATTACACCCTTTGCCTGTCCACCTAGTTAACCCTTTACGCTTCATAGATGAAGACCCTGCACCTGAATGTAGGGATGACACGCTAGCTCAATAAGGAATTTAGGGGTGTTGTTTGTGTTTTATGAATTTTAATTAATCTTTTGTAGAAGTTTGTTTTTTATGAGTGATCCCAATGTGTTCTTTAAGTATTGAATGAAATATTTCATTTTTCATCCTTGTGTTTGTCCTGTGTATACCTTTCTTGATTCCTTGATTGTTTTCTTATCTTGTGCTCTGACTTAATACCTCGATGATATTACTAGTGTAAAACCTATAAGTCTAGAGTTAGGCGTTAAGAAAAATAAAGTTTGAACTTTTCTAAAAAAACAAGCATATGTATTATCTCTGACGCATGCAAGCCCCAACTCAAACCTCCTTTTGAAAATCTTAAAGATTTTTTTATAATTCTCTTTCAGCAATGAGGACCTTGCTGATCTCCAAAATTTGGGGGTGAGGGAGGTTCGAGTTGATGCGTTTCCCAAAAGAAAATAGACGTGATAAGAAAACTCCCTTGTCAACACTTCATAAAAGAAAATTTCAAGTTGAAAAGAGTTAAGATTGAAATGGAACTTAGCTGTAGTTGGATGTTTGCATGACACCCGTGGGGGGAAAGCCAAAACGAAGTTAAGTATCCAAGACCAATGCATCCCAACTCCACTATCTAGCTCAAGAAAAACTGTCATCTTAAAATGCATAAATGCTTAGATATAAATTCAGTTGTGAAGAGCACTCACCCATAGTTGGATACTCGCATGACACCCATGGGGGGCAAGCCAAAATAAAGGTGGATCACTTGAATCAATGCATGGGTGGTCCTAAAAAACAACTCACATTCTTTTTAAAAAAGATCTTTTATAAAAGTAGCATCTAATGCATTGTTAGTTTAGAAAGATGAGAGTGTTTTGGAAACAAAAGGGGTCACTTACAAAAGGCTTGCTGTATACGAGATAAGACACATTCTTTTTTTTCTTAGAAAGAACAAACGTGTATTTTTTTTCAAACGCCAACCCTAATACTTATAAGTTAGCATGATGAGAGGTGAAACCAGTGCATTAAGATGATGGAGATGATAAAGAATTATTTTTGGAATACTCGAGGACGAGCATTGTTCAAACTTTGGGGGTGTGATAACTAGTAGAAATACAAGTTATTATCTCTCGAAAGTTGGAATAATATGGATTCTTAATGATAAAAACTCATTTATCTTAAAGGAAAACTCATGGAATTCCTCAAACACTACTGACCTTTAAAAAAATATTCTTTTTGATAAAATTGCGTCACTAACACATCTCACACTAACGTAAAGACGTGCGTCTGAAGGATTCCAATGTAGAGAAGATAAATTGGTTTGTATTGTTCTTGTCAAATCACCACTTGCAAGTATGGGTATCTAAATGCCAGTATCTGAAAAGCAACTAAAATGGCAGGCAGTTAACCAAGGCATAAAAATTAATGTTGTCATATCACAAGTTGCTGAGAGAAAACATCTGTAAATAGAAAGATTGCAACCGGAGATAAGACGCATAACATAGATAGAGAATTTTAGAGCATAAATCATAGTTGTCTTGCTGTTGCAAAAAGAATACGGGAGGAAAAGAACCATTGTCATTATTGATCAAGAGGAATTGTAGAAGACCAAGCTCGAGAGAGAATTTTTCTTCATTTCTTTAACAAGTTAGTTGTACACACATTAATATTAAACCAAAGACGACAAGAGATTGAACTCTATGGCTTGATTCTTTTCTTTTCACTTCATATCCATTTATCATCTCATGCGATTAAGTGTTGCCATTGTAAAGACAGTTTCGTTCTTTATAAAATCGTGCATTTGATCTATTACTTTTGCCTTTGCTTACATTCTATTGTGTTAGATACGTTTGTGACTTTCTGCATGCTTAATTTCTAAAGCTTTAATCATTTTGATCATCTGGTTGAAGTTATCTCAGCTAAAACCATTTGAGAGAATCGGATAGAGAGAAACACATTTAGTCAGAGCGCATAGTAACTTTAGAGATAAAAATACTTATGTTTCATTGCTTTTTGTAACCAATGCATGCACCATGGAAATAGAAACATGTGGCATTCGCATTGAGAAATGTTGAATAATTAGATAAACAGAAACCTAACGCATCTACATACATTTGGATTGTAAACAAGCATCTCTCATCTTCATCTTTACCCACACTCTTATGTGTTCATCTTACTTGGATCAACACATACCCCTATTACATAGCACCATTCTTTCATTAAACTCGGTATTTCACTTGAAGTCTTGTGTCTTCTTGTATGCATGCAGTAAAATTAATGTAGATAAAATTCCAACATTTATTTAGAACACTTCTGCATCTGCTGCAACACAAGGTCTACATTAGTCTAGCCTAAATCCTTGTGTTTAACCCTGGGCTAACAAGGAACATGAATTAGATTTATACTTGGATCTGATTAAGGAAAATCTTGTACGATCGTAGAGAGTGTAACACATCTCATAGACGCATCATCCAATCTTCCCAGTTAGATAAGAAATTTACCGTTCATCTTCATTCACATCGATCTTGTCTTCCATCTTTGTTTATATACATTCCTAGCGCACATCACGAATCATGAACAATAATAAAGGGTGATGGGCTTACACACGATGTAGATTTCTTAGAATCCTTATCCGTCTAAAAACCAGAGTCTGTGCATCTGACAATGGGAAGAAATGCACATTATTACAGTGCTAAGTTATTAAACAATGAAGGTTTGCATTGATAAAATATGCTAGATTGCGTCCAAAAAGCATTAAGTTTATAACATTGCGGTCCCATACCTCAATTGCATAGAAACAGTTAAATTTTGTATTTTTATGCAGAATATGCGTTGACATAAGGTGAAAAGCACGATCACAAGAAATCAATGGATGAGCGCAGCGTTACCGCAAGACTTTGCGGTGATTTGTGCTCGCAAACATCTGTGCATGAAGGATTGCCGCATAGAGCCAGCGCAACTTGGTGGACGCATCTGGGTGAAAGACATAATTTATCATGATGGGACAGAAAGCTGATGACAGTCGAATCCAAATTAAGTTGACAAGCCGCTAATGATAACAAATACACTCAGCTTTTCGATGACAAATATTCGACGCATTAGTTAAAGAATTAAAGCCATCCCATCTGTGCAATCATAAGAGAGAAGCCGCCTTTCACCCCGAAGCTCTATAAATATCGAAGGCAACCTTTAGAAAAGGAGTTCAGCAAGTTCGAACACTTAGAGAATTTTTCCTTAGAATAGCCTTGTTTTTAGTTTTTCTTTTATTTTAAGGTGGAGCGAGAAAAGGGAAGAGACGCCGGAAGTTCGCTTAGGAAAACTCAAGAGAGAACCCAGAGGCATGGAAAAGCAGAGAGCGGGCCGACTCTCGTGAGAGCGAGACTACCTTTTGATCAGAGTAGAAAAGACAGTGTAAAACCTTTGGGAAGCAAGATATTGCTATCAGGCTCTTTATTCTCATCTTGCATTGTTATTTTGTATTTCAACTCTATATTTATACAATAGAAGTTCTTTATCTACATCAGTTCACTCTCTTGAAAGCATGCATGAGTAGCTAAACTAGTCGAATGAGTTGAGAAGAACTAAACTAACATGACCTAGGATCTTCATCGCATACGATTATCTTGTTTTATGTTGTGCCCAACACCCCTTTAGAGCTACTCGAGAGAGAGTCTAAAGAAAGAACCTAAAGACTGCAGAGAGCTAGGTTAGAATCTAGACTCGAGAGAGCGAGATTAGATCTGCATAACAAAGAGATAGGGACTTAGAGATGAGCTCTGTTTGCCAACTTGCATCGCATGCACCCTAGACATAGGTATGATATTATGTGGTCGCCTTATTTGTGTGTGTGTCATTTTGTCATCGCATGGATAAGAATAGAGGCTTATGTGTAGGTCTTATAGACTCATCGCATATATCGCATACGTTCTAGTATTAGAAGCCGTAGCATTCGCGTCAATAGATGGTTTGCTATTGTATGTGTGTGGCATGATTGCATAACATGATTGCATCCTAGGAAGTGTTAGTCGAACCCCTTTTCAACCTGTTCACCGTATACTCATCGCATCTTCCGTATTATCAACTCTTTTCGAAACTCCGCCGCATTCGTTTATTTCATTACCGCAAATAACACCAAAAAACTATTTGATTTACCGGTTACCGCAAAGTCTTTTGGAAAATTATCACCGTGTACCGTTTTTCCAAGTCCCTGAGTTCGACTTGGAATTACCAGGAAACTCAGTGGAGTTTATACTTGGATTCCGCTGAGAAAGCTTGTTGCTCAATGCATTTCCATCACCGCATCTCATTCCATATTTTCACCTCATAAAATAACACATCAAGTTTTTGGCGCCATTGCCAGGACTTCGACAAATCAGTGTGCTAACTGTAATTTTTCTGATTTCTTTGCAGCTCTCAATCTCTGGTGAATTATAACCCGGAGATTGAGAGGACATTTCAACGAAGATTGAGAGACAACCCCCAACAACAAGAGAGAACCCCAAGAATGGCGGAACAATCGGAAGAAAGGGCCGCAAACGCAAACAATATAATGGCCAACCCATCCTTCTGGCGAATGAACGCAATAGACCCATTCGGGACTATACATCGCTCAACCTCTACGATTTCTCTCCAGGAATCATGAGGCTAGCGTTAGACGGATCGAGGTTTGAAATGAAGTCAGTAATGTTGCAGATGATCGAGGCTACTGGGCAGTTTGGAGAGAGGCATGGCGAAGACCCGCACGCTCACCTCCGGAGCTTCATAGAAATCTGCAACACTTTTGTGTTCCCGAATATCTCTACCGAAGAAGTTCAACTAACTCTATTTCCATTTTCTTTATGTGATCAGGTAAGAAAATGGGCATATTCTCTCGAACCAGGAGTGATAACTTCGTGGGAACAAGTGGTAGAAAAGTTTATGAAGAAGTATTTCCCACCAACCGAGAATGCCAGGAGAAGAATATTAATAACAAGTTTTGAACAAGAAACTGATGAATCGCTCAGCGATGCCTGGGCAAGGTTCAAGAGACTAGTAAGAGACTGTCCACACAATGGATTACCAGACTGCTTGCAAATGGAGATCTTTTATCAAGGACTGAACCCTGCTTCGCAGACCGTTGCCAATGCGGCAGCAGCTAGTGGTCTGCTTGACAAAACATATGAGGAGGCTAAAAATATCCTCGATCGCATCTCTAAAAATCACGAGGACTGAAGAGAGAGCGATCAGAGATTGGGAATAAAAGATAATGATGCAAGCAACGAGGCCATCGCATCCCTGTAGAACCAGATGACTGCGATGATGAGTTTGATTCAAGGCATCACAATTAATAACACGGGAGCGAAGAAAGGGCAGGTCAATGCAATTGCTCAAACGACCGCAAGTTGTGTCATCTGTGGAGATGCTTATTCGATGGAAGAATGCCCAAAAATTCGCAGATGGTGTGCTTCATGAAAAATAATCCCTACTCTGATACATACAACCTAGGGTGGAGAAACCACCCAAATTTTGCTTGGAAAAATCAACAACAAAGCTTTCAACTTGTGGCGCAAAAAGAAGGGCCACCCGGATTTTTCCCGCGAAATGACGGTCAGACGAGCAATCATGCCAGCAGTTCACAACCACCGCAATCTTCGTCCTTAAAGAGTTTGTTGAAGCATTACATTGAGATCAGTGCTTCATAATCAAGCAACATCCATTCGAAAAAAATTCAACTAGGAAAAATATCGGGCGAGCTGAAAAATAGACCGCAAGAAGCGTTGCCGAGCTCAACTGAGCTTCCTCACAATGCTGAGGATACCGGGAAGGAACAATGTTTAGCAGTCTCTATGCTAAGCAACAAAATGACTTCGGAAGTAAAGGTGGAACCCATCGCGACCAACTTGAATGTGGTGACAACCGAGGACCCATTGACCTATAGTTCGGAAAAGCCCGAGAAAATGAACCTCGAAGTTGCGGCCAACCTCAAGCCCTCAGAACAGTAGACAAAAGAAGTCTAGCTACCACCAGCTTCGCAAAGATTGAAAGAGAAACAAAATGATGAAGACAAGATCACAACAATGGCAGTAACACAAAATGCTATGATCCCACCAAAAATGTGCGACCCAGGAATCTTCACGATACCATGCTCCATTGGAGAGGTCTACAATGGCCAAGCACTATGCGATCTTGGGGCGAGTATAAATGTAATGCCGCTATCAATCTTCAAACAATTTAATGTTTGCACACTCACGCCCACGACAGAGATTCTCCTACTTGCGGACGAATCCCGAATACATCCCAAGGGAGAGTTGAAAGATGTCGTAATCTCAATTGATAAATTTATCCTATCGGCAGACTTCATCATTTTGAATTGTAAAGCGGATGAAGATGCGCCCATCATATTGGGACGACCATTCCTCTCGACCGGTCATGCTCAAATTGATGTGCACAAAGGGGAAATCATAATGAACAGCAATAGGGAAAGGCTTCAGATTAAGGAAGTCAAGATTCTGGCAGATCGAGAAAAGAGGGAAAAACCACCGTGGACGTGAAAAGACCAGCTTGGAATAAGCAGTCCCTGAGTTACTATGTGATTCAACCTCATCAGGGATGCAAACCTTTTGAATATCCTTTTCTACATCAATACTTCATGAACTTTCATCATTTTGATTTTATCTATCATCGCATATCTACCTTTTTATCTAAAAAAAAAAAAAAGATTGCGGTGAAGCGATTTTATTAACTTTCCTTTTTAATATTTGACCCTCTCGATGTTTTATTTTTGCAAACGATCGAGGCAAACAATTGCGGAGGTGCCACACAAAGACGCAACTATTTTATTCCGTCACCGCAATCTAAAGAAAGAAGATCGTCGCAAAGCAGGATGCGTCAACAAACAATGCAGCCGACAATGCAAATTTGGGGGTTGTATTCTTCCTTGACTTTATTCCAAACTTTGCACTGTCGCATCTCATTTTAATTTTGAAAGTTTTATCACCGCATCCTCTTTGATTACCGTAATCATTTAACATCGATAAATTTAGTAAGTCACCGCATGCTGTCTCTTTGCCAATTATGATTTCAATGATGAAACACATACTTCTATTTTTTTCATATACACTAGAGCCAACTTAATTTTAGGACAAGTCACCTCATGAAATATTTCTAGAAGTTAGTGGTCTGCTAGCTTTCTTTCAAACTGACCCTTTACCAAACTTCCTAAGAACATCGCATGACTTCTTTCAATCTTTTGGCAATGAGAACATTTCCGCATTTTAAATTTGGGGCTGAGGTATTTATTTTCGACCTTGCTATTTTTAGTTCTTTAAAAAAAAAAAAGAAAAATTCTGAGAATAACAACTCCACTGTCAGTGCAATGGGGAAACCCATGTTGATAAGAGTTAAGTTATGAAGGACACTTATTTGTAGTTGGATGTTCGCATGACACACGTGGGGGCAAGCCGAAACGAAAGTAAGTCGCCAGGATCAACACATAAATAAATGACCGCAACTCTGCTGCCAAGTAGGTATGAGTTTAGTTTGAGGAAGAGCATCTTGCTCGTAGTTGGATGACCGTATGACACACGTGGGGGCAAGCCAAAATGAAGGCAAGGCACTTGGATTAGCGCAAGGTCAGAAAAAAATAATAATGTCAAAAATATGCAAGGATAAAAATCATTTGGCACCACAGTGAAAAAGTTTTTTTTTGAAATAAGTCATGCGATGTCCTGGAATCTAGTAAAGTCCTTTTGAAGGTTAAACTTGCAGTCCCTAGGTCTTAGAAATATTTTACGAAGAGACTTGAATAAGACTTAAGAAAATTTTGTTGTATAGGATTTGAATGGAGTATCCTTCAGAAATCTAGGAAAAGAGATTGCGGTCGAGTTTCTAAAGGAAATCTTTAGCTTATGCATGAGGACAAGCATTGTTTAAATTTGAGGGTGTGATAACGGGCAGAAATTCACGTTATTACAGTGCTAAGTTATTAAACAATGAAGGTTTGCATTGATAAAATATGTTAGATTGCGTCCAAAAAGCATTAAGTTTATAACATTGCCGTCGCATGCGTCTATCGCATAGAAATAGTTAACTTTTGTATTTTTATGCAGAATATGCATTGACGCAAGGCAGAAAGCGTGATCACAAGAAATCAAGAGCGCAGCGTTACCGCAAGGCTTTGTGGTGATTTGTGCTCGCAAACATCTGCTCAAGAAGGATTGCCACATAGAGCCGATGGAACTTGGTGGGCGCATCTGGGTGAAAGGTATAATTAATCACGATGAGACAGAAAGCTGATGACGGTCGAATCCGAATTAAGTTGACGAGCCGCTAATGATAACGAGTACACTCAGCTTTTCGGTGACAAATATTCAGCGCATCAGTCAGAGAAGTAAAGCCATCCCATCTGTGCAATCATAAGAGAGAAGCCGCCTTTCACCCTGAAGCTCTATAAATATCGAAGGCAACCATCAGAAAAGGAGTTCAACAAGTTCGAACACTTAGAGAATTTTCCCCTAGAATAGCCTTGTTCTTAGTTTTTCTTTTATTTTAAGGTAGAGCGAGAGAAGGGAAGAAACGCCGGAAGTTCGCTCAGGGCAACTCGAGAGAGAACCCAGAGGCATGGAAAAGAAGAGAGCAGGCCGACTCTCGTGAGACTGACACTATCTTTTGATCAGAGTAGAAGACAGTGTAAAAGCCTTGGGATGCAAGAGATTGTTACCAGACTCTTTATTCTCATCTTGCATTGTTATTTTGTATTTCAACTCTATATTTATACAATGAAAGTTCTTTATCTATCAGTTCACTCTCTTGAAAGCACGCATGAGTAGCTGAACTAGTCGAATAGGTTGAGAAGTACTAAGCTAACATGACCTACGATTTTCATCGTATGTGATTATCTTGTTTTATGCTGTGCCCAACACCCCTTTAGAGCTACTCGAGAGAGAGTCTAAAGAAAGAACCTAAAGACTCCAGAGAGCTAGGTTAGAATCTAGACTCGAGAGAGCAAGATTAGATCTGCATAACAAAGATATAGGGACTTAGAGATGAGCTCTGTTTGCCAACCTGCATCGCATGCACCCTAGACATAGGTATGATATTATGTGGTCTCCTTATTTGTGTGTGTGTCATTTTTGTCATCGCATGGATAAGAATAGAGGCTTATGTGTAGTTCTATAGACTCATCGCATATATCACATGCATTATAGTATTAGAAGTCGTAGCATTTGCATCGAGAGATGGTTTGCTATTGTATGTGTGTTGCATGATTGCATAACATGAATGCATCCTAGGAAGTGTTAGCCGAACCCCTGCTCAACCCATTCATCGCATACTCATCGCATCTTCCATATTATCAACTCTTTTCGAAACTCTGCCAAATTCGTTTATTTCATTACCGTAAACAACAACACTAAACAATTATTTGATTTACCGGTTACCACAAAGTCATTTGGAAAATTATCACCGCACACCGTTTTCCCAAGTACCTGAGTTTGACCCTGGACTTACCAGGAAACTCAGTGGAGTTTATACTTGGATTCCGCTGAGAAAGCTTGTTCCTCAATACATTTTCATCACCGCATCTCATTCCATATATTCACCTCATAAAATAACGCATCAGCATCCTGTAAGGATCAGATTCTTAGAACCATACATAAGCATGTAGTACCTCATTCTCCGTAGATAATTGAGGACTTTCTTAAAGGCGGTTCAGTTATCAAATCTTGGATTAGATCGACTACTGACTATCCTCACTGCATAGTAGATGTCAGGTCTAGTACATAATATTACATACATCAGACTACATAAAGTCGATGCATAGGAAATCCATCTCATTTCCTCAACTTCTTGAGGTGTCTTACGACACTGTTCCTTAGACAATATAACTCCATGCTTGAAAGGGTGTAAGCTTCTCTTGGAGTTCTACATAAAAAACTTGACAAGCATCTTATCAATGTACGATGCTTGAGATAGGGCTAGCATTTTGTTCTTCCGATCTCTAAAGATCTGAATGCCTAGAACAAACTATGCCTCTCCCAAATCTTTCATTTAAAATTAGGTCACTAGCCAATTCTTAATTTGAGGCAGTAGACCTACATCATTCCCAATGAATAGGATATCATCTACATACAGCACTAGAGAAGCTACTAAACTATTGAAGATTTTCTTGTAAACACAAAGTTGGGATTGATGTCCTAATTCTCTTAGAATCTCGTTGTTTTGTAAAGATACATGTTGTTTAATGAATAAAAGTGTTATTTAATTCTGGCATTTACTCATATCCAATAAACAAATCTCCTTGGTTATCTTATATGAACTTAAGCGTGTATATGTGATATATAAGTGAATCATGCCTTAAGTGATGACCTAAATAGGTCTGTAGTATAAGGATTAACGTGGGATACCTGATCCTGGTGACACTACGGATACGACCCGCTTTGTAGAGGTTTGCAAGTGTTGTATACTACTACAAATGGTAGATCCTGACCATTCATATGGAGACGTGTGAGTGGGAGTGTCCTATACAAAGAGTTTGTATAAGACCTGGACCATGAAATGACTAGACTCTGTATATAACACCGTTGATACTAGAGACTCACATCTCACCTAAACAACCATAGGTGACACAACCTCAATCCTGAGTGTTTTGGGAACTCTTGCCTTTGAGGGCGGTCCTTTGATTAGTATGGGTGAGAGTGGCCAGTTTTCCAACTCAACATACCTACCGTTTTAAGGACTTTTCTAATATGGGAGCTGGGAACTCAATCCACAAGATAGAATTCACTTATTTCTCGAAGCAGGGATAAGTAGAGAGATTGCTCCCTTAAGGGCTAATTCTGGGGCTTGAACATAGTGGCCACAACTTCTCTTTGGAAGAGAAGACTCAGTCATAGTAGAACCATGACTTATGTTCATTAGAGGGACCAGTGGTACTTAAGGAGTTAGATGTAACTACAGGGGCATAACGGTTATTGGCCCAGCTGTACTTACGAGCGATCTGTGAAGGGTTGTCGCTGAACCGATTAAGTTTGAAAACCTTTTACTCTTGACCTTGGGTTATGAATCCCTCAGGCTAATCCATATAAATGGTCTTCTCGAGATTGCCATTCAGAAAAGCAGTTTAATGTCCATTAGCCAAATCTCATAGTCATAATATGATGCAATGGACAGTAGAATCTGGATAGACTTTAACATGGCAACAAGTGAGAATGTCTCCCCATAGTTGATTCCCTCAACTATGGTATAACCCTTTGCCACAAGTCTAGCCTTGAAGGTTTGCACCTTCTCATCAGCACCCCGTTTTCTTTTGTAGATCCATTTGCGACCTATAGATTTAACCCCATCAGGTTGATCTATAAGATTCCAAATAGAATTGAAGTATATAGACTCCATTTCGAGATCCATAACTTAGATCTGCTCATATTTGTCAACATCCTCCATTGCCTTCTTGTAAGACAACGGATCCTCAACATCTCCGTCAGCTACGATAATTAGGGTTTCAATTGAACTCATATAACGAATAGGCAGGTTTGTAACCCTCCCTTACGTCAAGGCTCCCTCAACACTTGAGGTGGACTTGACCTACTAGATAATCCAACTTCAACAACTCTTGTTGAGGTATTGGATTCTTCAACAATTCTTGTTGAAGGTTTAGTAGTTTCATTGGAAAGTTCACTCAACACAATCTTACTGTGGGGCTTATGCTCCCTTATGTGGTTCTCTTCTAAAAAGGTAGCGTTTATTGACAAAAACACCTTATTATCCTTAGGATCATAGAAGTAACCACCTCTCGTTCTTTTAGGGTAACTTACAAATAGGCACAATTTTGAACGAGGTTCCAATTTCTTAAGATTTGACTCAAGCATATGTGCTAGGCAACCCCAGATCTTGAAATGCCGTAAACTATCTTTATGACCATTCCATAATTCTAAACGTGTTTCAGTAACACTTTTGGATGGATCGCTATTCAAAATGTAAGCTGCAGTCGGTACTGCATAACCCCAAAATGAGTCAAGTAAGGAAGCATAACTTATCATCGACCGAACCATGTCCAAAAAGGTTTTCCTTTATAATACACCATTCTGCTGAGGTGTACCAGATGTCGAGAGTTGGGATACAATTCCATGTTCTATCAAATAGTCTTGGAATTTTAGATCCAAATACTCTCCACCTTGATCAGATCGAAATGTTTTAATGGTTTTATTTAACGCGTTTTCTGAAGAAGTAATATAACATGCAACGGAAGAAAATCATAATCAATAAGCACTCTACCGAAATTTAATTTGAGTTTTAAATATGCTACACAAGTAAAGTTCATAAGAGGGTTTGAATAGTGCAATACCATAGTAGAATTCTCCACGAATTCAGCTGGATCTCCACTTATCTGAGCTTGAAACTTCAATTAGACTACCACCAAGGTCTTCTCTACTAAAATCATAAAGGAATGTGTGGTGGAAACACTCTAATTGAACTCAGTTTTGGATGATATTAAGTGGGTTGTCAAGGGTTTACAAAAGGTGCAAACTTTCTGCATAAAAGTTCTGATCCCTCCCAAAATCTCAACATGCAAGTTTAATATATAGACTCAAACCATGCAAGGAGAAGAGAGTGCATATAAGACAGCTTCTACTAAGAGTTATCATTGAAGAAGTGAGTGGAATTGAGTGATTTTTCACCCAATTTGAGTTTAGTGAATTTCTCCTAAAAAGTGTTTGAAAAATCCACTAACTCAATTTTGGATTATAAAAATAATTTTCTTTTTAAATNTTTAATTTTAATTAAACCTTTTAATTAAATTAAATATTATTAATTCAATATCTTAATATTAAATTAATAAAACACCAATTCCACCAATATGATTAAATTTCATATTGATAATATTTAAATCATAATTTAAATATTAATTGATTTTCCAGTTTCGTTTAATTTTCGATAAAATTAAACGTTTCAATTATATTGAATACAATTAATTGAAACCCTAAAAATTGAATTTGAATGTTTCAAATTCACAGCCCTAATTTCATCCAAACATACTCAATTTATTAATCCAATTTATGAGCTAGTAGATGAATCTAATGGACCTACAAATCATCAGCTCCAACGCTTTGTGATTAATTAGTTAAACTCATTAAAACCGAATTAGTCACTATTCGTTAACTATCAAGACATACCATTATAGCTCGATAGTTGCACTCTCCTCACTGTAGATATATTTCTGTTCATTTTAACAATAATCGGTAAGTCGATCCTTCATAGGTCGTTCGTATTTGCAGTTGGGTCAAAATTACCATTTTACCCTTGTAAATGCATTTTGTTCCTAAAGCTCCCATTGATCCTCTATTGAACAATTGATTCATATTACCACTTATGAATCATGTCCCTCTTTTCTACGAGAGGGCGGGACCCCGTTGTTCAAGACCAAGAATCAACACTTAAGAGAACAATCTATCTGCTAACCCTAAGATGGGTAGGAGTGAATTCCATCTTTCAAGGCTATGTCCCCAACTATCTATCTGGTCGTATCCCTAAAATGGGAGGCTTATTGAGTAGTGTTGTTGGACTACTCTCACCTATGCAAATCAAAGGATAATCTCAAATAAACAGGAGTTCATAGTTAGCTCAGGATTTAGATCGAGTTATCCTAGGTTATTTTAGTATTAAATAGTCAGTTTTAATAGTAAACGGTCGTTATAAAGAAAAGTGACTATTTCAAAGTCCAGTCTTTATGAAAACTCATTGCATAGGATGCCTCACTCACATGTCTCCACATGAATGATCTGTGGATCACATCATTTGTATCAGCATACAAAATGGGCCGCACCCAAAGTGTTACCAGGATGAGATACCCAATTTCATCCATATACTTATAGACTATTTAGGCTATATACTATAACTTGATCCTATTTATGTCCCTACATAAAGTTAAAGTATTCATACTGTAGCCATGGATTTGTTTATTGGATTTTCATAATAGAATGTAATATCAACAACTTTATTGAATAAAAAACTCAATGATATCTTATTGTTAAATAGAATGTTTAACATGAATTACAAACTACGAGTTTTTAGGACATCCCCAACATTTTCAACTTCAGCCTTATACTCCTTGAACTTTTCAAGGGTTTCAGACTTATGTCACATTAAATAAACATACCTATATCTAGAATAATCATCAGTAAAAGTGCCAAAATATTCAAACTCTACTTTTGCCTTAACATTCATCGAACCACAGAGGCCTAAATTTACAAGTTCTAAAGGTTCTTTGGCCCTGTGACCTTTTCCAGTAAAAGATCCTTCAGTCATTTTGCCTTCAAGGCATGACCCATACACAGGTAATGAATTTTCTTCTAACTCGCTTAGAAGTCTATTCTTGATCAGTCTCTCAATCCTATTGAGATTTATGTGTCCTAATCTTAGGTGCCAAAGATGGACATTTTCCTTTGGAGAAAGTTAAAGTCTTTTATTATGAGTTATCATAGTTTTTAATATTTTGATGTTCAGGACTGCTTTAGTTGCTAACGGTCTTAGCACATAAATATTATCTTCCAGTTTAGTATAACAAAGTTCTATATCATTCTTAAAAATAAATGCTTTATTCATAGAAAAATGTACAAATATTTTTGTTCAATCAAACCCTTTATAGAAATTAAGTTCCTCTTTAAGTCAGGAACAAAAAATACATTTTCTAATAAAATATATCTATTTTGTAAAGTAAGTCGGAGTCCTTCCATTGCCACAACTAAGAAGATGTACCCAGTTTCAACATGCATCATCATCTCCCCAGCCTTCAGTTGTCACTACGAACTAATTTCCTGAAATGAAGAACAAACATGGTTAGTGGCACTTGTATCTATTATCCAGGTCGAATCATCATTCTTCACTAAACAAGTCTCCAAAAAAAGTAAATCATTCTTTTCTGCCAATTATTTGGGACAAAACCTCTTCTAATATCCCTCCTGGTTGCAATGGAAACAGATTCCCTTGGGCTTAGCCTTCTTGCCCTTCTGGACAGCAGCTGGTGGGTTAGCTTTCCTTTTTCCACCTTTCTTCTTCTTCCACTTTTTAATGTCGAAAGAATAAGACACAGATTTAGTTCCAAAGGATGATCCTTTATAGAACTTTTTAGAAGATGGGGCAACATTTGCCTCATCCTTCTATTCCTTGGATTTCATCAAGGATTGAAATGTCTGTAGATCGTTGAGTAAGTTGGTCCCTCTTGCATACGGGCATTGAAAATGTTTTTCAGAGCATCATGTCTGAGTTTGCGGACGGTTGTCCCCGCAAAGACTCCATGATCTCAGGGGTAGTGATCATGGGCTCATGCTTCTTGGCCAAGACTTCAAAAAGGCTTGCCAAGATATACACCCAAACTTCCACATTTGCCTGTATCCAACGCTCATATGCCTCCCAAACGTTTCAAGGAGCATTTTAAGCAAGAATAGGAGGACAATCCTCTATTAGGACAAATCCCAGGTCATCAATGATTAAAATCGTGTTGACCGTGTTTTTCCAAGTTGTGTAATTTTCACTGGTAAGTTTGTCGACGGTGAGTAAGTTTACTGTTGCGGAAGTCATAATGAAAAATTTCCAAAACATACAATTTATTTAAATCAGTATTCGAACATTACCCATTTGGAAAAATCAATCAAATCTAGCAAAATAATTTAATGCACCTATGTGACATCTATTTTACAATGATGTTTTAGTGAGGTAGGGTAAAAGCCACTGTAGGGTGATCAGGTACCCCTTCACTGAAATGTGACCATCTCAATTAATATACAAAACAACACCTTGTTACTGTAAATATCACTCACAATTGTTCGGTCCAGAAACTGTTAACTTAACATTTTTCTTGTAAGTATAACCTCTCATTTTAGATTTTAGAGTTCTGCCCCAATGAGCCAACTGTAGGAAAAAATTGATTGGGGCAGAAACTAAAGCAATCCTATCCATTTCTGGAGTTTTAGTAAAAAATCATGAAAATGCCATCCGTAGGGGGACACAAGCAAAGGTGCCTCGAGGCCGAGCATGAAAATTTACTACAAACTAATGAGAGAGATCGAGGGATGTGTTGACACACGTCCCACTCCCACTTACTATAAACACTCTCTTCATTCACCTTGGTATTGACCTATACAAAATTGTCCGCAGAGGGACACAAGCAAAGGTGCCTCGAGGCTTAGTATAGATCTCACAGTGTGAACTTATAGGGAGAAATGTGAAAAGGAAAAACGAAGTATCATATACCCCATTTTCCTCCCACTGAGTGTTTTATCTAGGGTTAATTTAACTTAGAAAAACACAGCTAATTATTTTACTAAGTGATTGTTTATATTTACCCAAAAGTACCACTTACTTTGGATAGTTAAACAACTTTGATTAATATTCATTAAACACTTTAATAAACTTTAATCAATGATTGCATGCTTGTAGCAAATTTATCTAATTCACCTTCCTAGGTCAGTTTTCAGGTAGGGGGTTCTATTTCAGTCAGCTTAAAATACCCCAACCTAGACAGATCTAGCCTTAGACAAAAGGTACCTTATAGATATGTTTGCTACAAATTTAATCTTTTAAATAAAAACAAAATTAATCCTATTAAACTGATTAAAAGATTAAACTTATTTCTAATTTCATTAGAAATGTGATCTTTGTGAATCATATTTTAAAATAATTTTAAAACATGATTTTAACTTAAGATTTGCATTCAATTTTGAATTATTGATTTTAATTTCTAATTTCATTTAATTATAAAAGTTATAAAATAAATGAAATAAATTAAAACTAATCATTACATGTGAAAGCATACTTGGTAAATTATAACAATTATAAAATAACCTAAATTATAACAATTCATAGTAAACTAAATTGGAAACAAATAGTTCTATGAGAAAGTACTGGATGGAAAATATAAAAATAAATTAAATACAGAAACAACATCTTGCCTTTTTCCTTAATCTAACTTCTTGCTCTTTTTTCAAGGAAATTCAAGCTATTACAACTCTAACTTTCGAATAAAATTGGATTGATTAGCAAGGAAAAAATTTAATTATAAAATTGAAATTAAACTATAACAACTAAAAGAATAAGAATAGAAAAATAATGAAGAATTAAATAAACTCAAAATAAGAACACTGCATTAGATGAACTACCCTATAATAAAGTTGACATATATAAACTAAACTGCTAGAAAATTAAACTCGGGAAATGAAATACATAGCTTAAAGTAAAAGGAAACGTTATACAAGGAATTATAAGACAATAAAACTAAAAGTTTGAACAAAATGATATACACTAGCCCAGGATCTGTCTCGATTCAGTCTTTGTCAAAATGAATCAACAATTTACAACCCAAACTTTCAAAGAAGATTGGGTCTGTGCAAGTGCTCTAGCTTAGTTCTTCACGAAATAAAGAAAACAGTATAACTAAAAAAACCAAAAGTTGCAAGATTGGGGGAGAGGATCTGAAATTAATCCCAATATCGAATCTAGAAATTTAATTCTGCAAAGATTGCTATAGCAGTCTATTTTAGTGTTACAGCAATTGGCTTCAACAAAATTTCTACAAAAATATATCAATTCTTTTTTTCACAACTAAGATAAAAAAAAAAATGGCATCTATGAATTATTTGCTAATCTAAACTTATTTTTTATGCAAGTGTATGCATTTGTTTTCATCAAAATACTTACGTTTAGAAGCTAAATAATTCTAAAAAATGAGCATTATCACAACCTCAAACTTAAAATTTTGCTTGCCCTCCAGTAAAGATAGAACAAAATTCTCAACAAGCATCACTACAAGAAAACACCCCTTTTTTGACGCTTCAAATCGTTGGAAAATGGTAGTCATCCGGAGTTTGGTCAGGATATACCCGTCAAGAGACCATCTCTCGATGTGCGTATACACAACGTCGGGAGTTAGGATAACTCCTGACACCTCATGTACAACGTCAGGATTTTATTATTCTGGACGGATGTATCTGATCTCTCGACGATGTTACTGTAGTTTAAGAGTTTGATTAAGAAACTCAGTTTGTAAAATCAAACTCTCGACGATTGACAAGTCATTGGGAGATAATAGAACTCTCGATGTCCTTGTCGGGAAATAGTGCACTATCCAAACCTTTTTTTTGTTTTTTTTTAAAATTTTGATTTGAATAATCTAAAATTTAGAACATTATTAAGCAAATCAAACACATGACGAACAAAACGTATTCACATACAAATAAACAAAAACAAAAACAGAGTCGATAATATTCTTTATTACATAAAAGCGAGAAAAGTTGGCAAAGATATGATAGAGTTGACATACAACATGGGGAAGAGATTTGGATCTTAAACACTTTAATTACATTAAATTTAGTGAATTAATAAAGTATTTTTATGGTTTTTTCAGTATTTAGGGTTTCAGATGTATACCTTTGAAGATTCCTCTAATTGATGAAATCTACCAGTAAAATCTCTTTAAGAACTTATTGTAGACTATCACAATGATCTTCTCTACTATTCTCAGGTCTTAAATTGGGTGGTGGAACCCAAATTGAAAAGGTTTTGGGAGGAATATGAGAGCTAGAGTGAAGGAAAAATTTTCCAGAATTTTCACTTTAGAAATTCAGATTGCATGAATCACATTAAATCAAATTAACTTGTATTAAGTAATTTGCACATGCAAAATGATTAGTTGTGGCATTGACACTCAATATTTCACTCAATTATTGGATTAGGTGTCTGAGTTGGTGGAAAAATCCAATTTTTCTCACTAGTCTCATTTTATTTTAATTTTAAATGAAATTTCAAATTATTTGCATAAAATGAAATTCAACTTAATTTTATCTATTTATAAATAAATTAATTTAATCAAATTAAATTATTTATATATTTTAAATTTCATAAATTCAAAATTTTAGATAAATAAATTATTAAAGAAAACACCAAATTCAAACATGAATCCCTATTCATGTTATTAATATTTAGATTAAATTTAAATATTTTCAACTCTCCAAGTCTGTTTAATTTGTTAATTAAACCTTTATTATATCAAATATAATAATCCACATCCAAAATCAAATTTTGAACATTTCAAATCCTTTCAACATGATATTATAAGGTTTGATCCTTTTACGAGTTAGTAGAGGGATCTAATGAACCTACAGATCATGAGCTCTAATGATTTAAGATTAATTAGTTAAACTTTTTAAACCGAATTAATCAATATCATTAATTACCGAGACACTCCACTATAGCTCAGTAGTTGCACTCTCCTCACTATAAATACATTTTTGTCCACTTGATTTTACCATAATCAGTAAGTTGATCATTCACAGGTTGTTTGTATCTACAGGTAGGTCAAAATTACCATTATATCTCTGTAATACATCTTATACATTAAGTCCCTGTTGATCCTCCAATGAACAATTAGTTTATGATCCTACCAATAAACCAAGTCCCTCTCAGCCATAGAGAGGGTAGGGCCTCTTTGTTCAAGACTAGGAGTCAGTACTTAAGGGAACAACCTATCTACTAACCCTAAAATGGGTAGGAGTGAGTTTCTTCTTATAGAACTACGTCCCCAGCTATTTATCTGATCTTACCCCTAAAATGAGAGGCTTATTGAGCAGCCATGTTGACCCACTCTCACCCATGCAGATTAAAGGATAATTCCGAATAAACAAAAATTCATAGTTAGCTCAGGATTGAGATCGAGTTTCCTTAGGCTATCAAATTGAAATAGTTAGTTTTAACAGTAAATGGTCGTTATAAAGAAAAGTGACTATTTCGTGATCCAGTCTTATGCAAACATCTTTTGTATAGGATGTCCCCACTCACATGTCTCCACATGAATGACTTTGGGATCACATCGTTTGTATCAATATACAAAGCATACCGCATCCATAGTGTCCCCAGGATAAGGTACCCAACCTTATCCATATACTTATAGACCATTTTGGCTATATACTCAAACTTAATTCTTTTTATGTCCCCAGGATAAGTATTCATGTTATAGCCATGCGTTCGTTAGTTAATTAGATTTAGAAATCTATGAATGCAATTTATATATTCAATAAAACTTTATTGAAAAAATCTCAATAACATCTTTATTGTAACTAGGAATATGTTTAAAGTTTACAAACTTTGAGTTTCAGGATATATAACACAACAAGATCGTCTACAAAAAAAATATGTCTTGACGAATACATAGAAGAAAGTGTGATGACATCTCTTAATGGCATCTCCAACAAGATCTCCAAACAACATCTCCAAAATGGTAGTTTACTTACAATTACATTAATTAGAGAACATTATTATATATATGAAGATTAAATATAAGAACTCTAAACCCCTCATTTGAAAACTAATCTCAACTCACCCCACACAATATTCAAAATTCATAAACTTCCACAAACAAACAAAATGGATCCTACAAGCCTACAAAACAAAGAAAATCAACACACTTCCAAAGCTACATGTTCTCAACCTTAAACCTCCACAAACACACAAAAATCACAAGTTCCACTCCAAAAGAAAAATAATAAATCTCAACCCATCCCACACAACATTCAAAATTTATGAGCTTCCACAAACAAACAAAAGCAATAAGATGAATCTTACAATCCTACCAAAAAGAAAAAAAAGAAAAGAAAAGAAAAGAAAAGAAAATCAACACACTTCCAATACTACATGTTCTCAACCTTAAACCTCTACAAACACGCAAACACCAAAAGTTAAACTCAAAAAGAAATACAACTAATCTCAATCCATCCCACACAGCATTCAAAATTCATAAACTTCCACAAAAAAAAAAAAAAAAAAAAAACAAAAACAAAAACCATAAGACGAATCCTACAATCATACAAACAAAGAAAATCAACACACTTCCAAGACTACATGTTCTCAACCTTTAACCTTCAATATGGAAATTATCGCATATCCTTCGTTTTTCCTTCATTATTTAACAATGTGCCTATCAAGTTGTCGTATATATTTTTTTTAATATGCATTACATCCAATTTATTTCAGAACAGTCTGGACCAATATGGAAGTTGGAAAAAATAATTTTCTTAGTCCAGTTTAGAATTCATTTTCTTTTCTTATCTTGCTTCAATGGATGTTTACTAAGGGCAGGAAAGTTCAACATATTTATTTGTTGCAAGATCTCTTCTCCATTCATTACGACTGGAGGCAGTCTACGTTCAACTTTTCCACTATGTTGCCCATTGATGCGTTGTGAATGTGATGAAATAATGGTATGAAATTGTGGTGGTAAACTATGCTTTGCACATGCAAGTTTTCATAGTAAGATCCAAGTGTAAACCTTACTAGGTTTCCTGGTAAGTCCAGGGTCGAACACAGAGACTACTGAGACAATATGTGACAGTAAATTTTGATTTCTTTGCGGTGACAAAAACAATAAGTTGGTTTGTATGTTGTTTAAGTATAAATCCTACGCGACGGAATTGAGTAAAAAGTTAATGACAGCGAAAGTTACAATGAGTATGCGGGGAACAGGTTGAGAAGGGATTTAGCTAGCACTTCCTAAGATTGCGTTCAAGTTATGCGATCATGCTACACACACACAATAACATGTCATCTCTCCATGCAAATGCCATAGTTCCTAATTTTAGGACACATGCGATGTATACGATAATGTCTATAGGACTTATGTCTAAGCCTCTATTCTTTTCTATACGATGATGAATGATACACACATACACAAGGCGACCGCATACTATCATATCCTATTTCTAGGGTGCATGCGATGCATGATAACAAACAGAACTTATCTCTAAGTCTTTATCTCTCGCTTATGCGGTTTTAATCTGACTTTTTCAAGCCTAGATTCTAACCTGACTCTCTCAAGTCTAGGTTTTTTCTTTAGACTACTCTCTCAAGTATCTCTAAAGGGTGAAGGACGCATACATAAGACCTGTCTCTTATACACATCTAGATGTGTATAAGAGACAGGAATTGGCCCTCTCTCCTTTTTCAGCGCTTCTCGGTAGTCTCTCGAGCTAACCAGGAATGATCTTTTGACGTCTTCTTTCTTCGCTCGCCTCCGCCTTCTAAGTATATGAATTACAGACTAACAGCTATCTATGATCTATCTTCTATATATATGGAAAACTGTGTACACATCGACCTCCAAAAACTCTGAATTTGAATCCCTTTAACAGTGGTGGCCTTCGGTATTTATAGAGCTTCAAGATGAAGAAGCTTTTCTCTCAAATGATTGCAATGATGGAAGGTCATTAAATCTCTGTCTGATGCGCCGATTAATGGTCACCAAAAAGTTGAATGTACTTGCTACAGTGTGTCGTTAACGGCTTGTCAACTAAATTCGGATTCAACCGTCATCAACTTTCTATCCCATCATGATTTATTAAGTTTTCACCTTGATGCGCCGTCTTTATGTGACCACCTTCTTGAGAAAATCTTCGTGAGCGCATATGATCGTATAGCTTTGCGGTTGCAATCTTCTAATGTGCTCGGGCACCGAATTCCTTGGATCGCAATTTGCTTTGCGCCAACGCATTTTCCTGCACAAAATAAGTAAATTAGTTGCTTTAATGCGATGGGCGCATATGATCGCAATGTTCTCAACTTAATGCTTTTGGACACAATTTTGCATGTTTTTACCGTCGCATTCCCACATTGTTTTATATCTTTGCATTGTAATAATGTGGATTTTTGCCCGTTATCACACCCCCAAATTTAAAACAATGCTTGTTCTCAAGCATAAATTAAAGATTTTCTTCAGAGAGTCAGCCGCCTTCTCCTTACCTAGATTTCTCGAGGTGCCTTATTCAAATTTTATGAACCAAAATCTCCTTAATTTCTATCCTGGTCTCTTTTTAAAATATTTCTAAAACTTAGGACCGCAAGTTTAACCTTCAAGAAGACTTTACTTGTTTCTAGGACATCGCATGATTTATTTCGAAAAAAAAAAAAATTCAACCGGGGTGTTTCCAAATGATTTTTATCCTTGCGTAGATTAGATTTTCTTTTTATGATTTTGCGCTGATCCAAGTACCTAGCCTTTGTTTTGGCTTGCCCCCACGGGTGTCATGCGGGCATCCAACTATGAGTAAGACACTCTTTTTCAGTCTAAACTCATGCCCATTTGGTAGCAGAGTTGTGATCACTTTATTTATGCGTTGATCACGATTCCTAGCTTCGTTTTGTCTTGCACCCATGGGTGTCATGCGTACATCCAACTACGAGTAGGATCTGATCTCAACGTTTTATGTTTTTTTTCTTTTTTTGTAGAGTGTCTAAAGGTAGCATAGTTGCAACTAAATACCGGCACCCCCAAATTTAAACGCAGCAATGGCCTCATTGCTGATAGACTGAAAGAATTCATGTGATGCTCTTAGGAAGTTTTGTAAAATTCAGTTTGAAAGAAAGCTGGTGGACCACTAACTTCTAGAAATATTTTATGAATTGACTATCTTGAAATTGAGTTGATTCTAGTACATGCAATGAGAAATAGAGGCATGCGTTTCATCATTGAAATCATAATTGGCATAGAAAAACAATGTGGTGACTAACTAAAGTAATCAAAATTTTATGATTGTGCCGACTAAAGAGGATACGATGATAAAATTTTCAAAGTTAAAATGAGATGTGAGAGTGAAAAATTTGGAATAAACAAGGTCAAAGAAAGATACAACCCCCAAATTTGCTCTGATGCCCACATCATCTGTGATCGCATCCTTTTTTGCGGCGAGCCGGTTTCTTCGATTGATGGCTGAACGAACTAGTAACATGGTTATCGCATAGCTCCACCGCAATCGTTTACCACGATCGTTGCTAAAAACATTGAGAGGGTAAAAAATAATAAAGACAGAGTTAATTTTTTTTTTTTAAAGTAATGATGGTGGAAAAAGGATATAAAAATGATAAAGGACTTAAAAAGATAGACTGAGTTCATGAATTTAAGATTTCAAAGGATACTTCAAAAAGACTGTGTCCCTGATGAGTTTGAATCGTATGATTGCATAGGGACTATCCACTTCTTCTTTAGTCGGAATTCCTCAGGTCCACGAAGGTTTTCTCGCGATGCAAGTCTTCTCCATGATATTTTTGACTCTTTGCCTGTTGACCTTGAATGTGTTGGTCCTGTCCTTATTGGATAACTTAATCGCTCCATGCGGGAATACCTCTTTGATTATAAATGGACCAGACCATCGTGATTTTAACGTTCCAGGAAAAAGTCATAGCTGAGAATTGTACAACAAGACCTTCTATCTGACTTGGAGATTCTTCTCGCATAGATGTTTGTCATGCCCACGTTTTGCATGCTCCTTATAGATTTTGGCATTCTCATATGCTTGAGTTCTCCATTCGTCAAGCTCGATCAACTGAAGTTTTCTTGCCTCCCTTGCGGTCTTTAAATCAAAATTGAGGTTTTTGACTGCCCACATTGCTTTATGCTCCAATTCAAGCGGTCAGTGGCATCCCTTTCCAAACACCAGCGCATACGGGGACATGCCTATAGGTGTTTTATAGGCGGTCCTATATGCCCACAAGGCATCGTCCAGCTTCATTGCCCAATCTTTACATGAAGGCTTCACCACCTTCTTTAAGATCAACTTGATTTCCCTATTGGACACCTCCGCTTGGCCGTTTGTCTGTGGATGGTATGCAGTGGCGACCTTATGGTGGATATTATACTTGAGCAGCAATTTGTTGATGATGTTATTAACAAAGTGGGAGCCTTCATCACTTATTATGGCACGTGGAGTGCAAAATAGTGAAGATATTTACCTCAATAACTTGAAGACTACATCGCATCGCTTGCGACGCACGATACCGCTTCTCTACCCATTTGGAAACGTAATCGAAGACCAATAGAATGTATTTGTGACATTTGAATGGTGGAAATGGATCTCATTAGTGACAAGTCTATAGCACCTCCAAGACGTAAATAGCTCCAATTGCTAAGTATTATATCGCATGCGCTATGCATCTTCATGAAATGTTTCCCTGTGCCTAGGCTGGGCACTGTTCACATTTCATTACATAGTCTCTGCGTCTTCGAATAAATTAGCCAAAAATATCCACTTTGTAACACCGTTGTTGCTGTGCGTTGGCCTCCAAAATGTCCACCATACGGTGAGTCATGGCATTGGGATAATATGTGCTGGTGAGCAGCTTCTGGTACGCATAGGCGCAAAATCTTGTTTGATCCCTTTTTGTAAAGATTTGGCTCGTCCCAATAATATGATTTACATTCGTGTCTGAGCCGCATCTTCTGGTGGGCTGTGTAGTTCTCAAGAAATTGTTCACAAACTAGAAAATTGACCACATCTGCATACCATGGTAACTCTTCAATTTTAAACTGCTGCTCATCTGGGAAAGTTGCGTTCACCTCTGACTGGTTGCGGTCGACTTCAGGATTTTCTAATCTTGATAGGTTGTTTGCAACCTGTTCTCCGTCCTTTGCGATCAATGATTTCCATATTGAATTCTTGAAGGAAGAGAACCCATTGAATCAACCTTGGCTTTGCATCTTTCTTTGTCATTAAATATTTGATTGCCGAGTGGTCAGTATGAACGATCACTTTAGATCCCAGCAAGTAAGCTCTGAATTTCTCTAGCACAAAGATCACCGTAAGAAGTTCTTTTTATGTGGTAGTGTAATTTATTTGGGCAGGGTTCAAGGTTCTGCTCGCATATGCGATGAGGTGTACCATTGTTTTCTTCTTTTGTGCCAGAAGCGCCCCCATCACATAACCGCTTCGTCGCACATCAACTCAAATGGCTTCGTCCAGTCTGGTGCGATCAACAAAGGTGCGGTTATTAATGCGTTCTTCGGTATCTTGAATATGTTGAGGCATTTTTCATCAAAGTCAAACGTTCTCTCTGGCTCCAGCAACGCACTCAATTGTCACGCAATCTTTGAAAAGTCGTTCACAAAGCGTCGATAAAATCCTGCATGCCCCAGGAAGCTCCTGATAGCCTTCACATTTGCTGGAGGTGGGAAATTTTCAATGGCCTCTATTTTCGCTTTATCCACCTCCAACCCTTCCTTGGAGACTTTGTGCTCGAGCACAATACCTTCCTTCAACATGAAGTGGCACATCTCCAAGTTCAGCAAAAGGTTCGTCTCTTCACATCTTCTCAGTATCTTTTCCAAATTGTTTAGGCAGACTTCATATGTTTGCCCGTACACCGAGAAGTCGTCCATAAAAATTTCCACTGAATCTTCAAGATACTCAGAGAAGATGGCCATCATGCACTTCTAGAATGTGCTCGGCGCATTGCATAATTCGAACGACATGTATCAAAAAGAAAACATTCCGTAGGGGCAAGTGAATGTGGTTTTCTCTTGGTCTTCAGGAGAAATCATGATTTGGTTGTAGCCTGCATATCCGTCCAAAAAGCAAAAGTAATCATTTCCTGCTAGGCAGTCTAGCATCTGGTCAATAAAAGGCAAAGGGAAATGATCCTTCTTCGTCACCGCATTAAGTTTGCAGTAGTGCATATATATCTGCTAGCCAGTGACGGACCTCATTAGTATTAATTCGTTATTTGCATTTGAGACTACCGTCATCCCTCCCTTCTTGGGCACACATTACATAGGGCTGACCCACGTGCTGTCGGCGATTGGATAAATAATGTCTGCATCCAACCATTTGATTATCTTCTTTTTCACGACCTACTTCATCGTAGGGTTTAGTCTGCATTGATGTTCAATTGACCCTTTTTGATTTTCCTCGAGACGTATTCTGTGCATGCAATATGCGGGGCTGATTCCTCTAATGTCTGCTAGCATCCATCCTATTGCTTTTATGTACTTTTTCAGGATGCTTAGCAGCACATACTCTTGTTCTTCTTGAAGTGTAGAGGAAATTATTACTGGTAGAGTTTCATTGTGCCCCAGAAAAGCATACTTCAGGTGGCTTGGCATGGTTTTTAATTCCATAATGGGTGGTTGTTCCAAGGAAGGTTGTTGTGCTTTTCTCTCTTCATTCAACGTCAGTTTTTCTTCTTTGGTTATTGTTTCCACGATCGCATTGCAGGTTACTATGGATTCGGTCGCGTCCTCTCTTTCATCTTCATTTTCAGAAATTTCTTCTTCATAACAACTGGGTTTATTATCGGAATCTGTTAGGTCTTCTTCTTTCGAATACTTCATGGCCTTAATAATGTCAAACTTGAGCTTCTTTCCGTTCATACTCAACGTGATCTCTCCCTTGTACACATCAGTTTGAGCGCGACCAGTGGATAAAAATGGTCGTTTCAAAATGATGGGTACATCCTTGTCTGCTTCATAATCAAGGATGATGAAGTCTGCCAGTAAGATAAATTTGTCAATCAAGACCAGGACATCCTTCACCTTCCCTTCTGGATTAACTAGAGACCTGTCAACTAGCTGGAGAGTCACTGTTGTAGGCACCAGCTGCCCCACATTCAACTGTTTAAAAATTGAAAGGGGCATTAAGTTGATACTAGCCCCGAGATCTCAAAGCGCTTGACCTATATATATCCTTCAAATTAAGCAGGGTATTGTGAAAATTCTGGGGTCGCGCATTTTCAGTGGAATTATGGTTTTTGAACTTTGCGTTAATGCCACAATTGCGAACTTACCTATGCTCCTTTTCTTTGTCACCATATCCTTCAGAAACTTTGCATATTTTGGCATTTGTTCAATCGCTTCAGTGAAAGAGATGTTGATATGTGACTGTTTCAGCATGTCCATGAAGCGATGATACTGCACATCATTTTTCTTCTTAAGTCTCTGAGGAAATGGTGGCAGCTATATTTTCACGGTTCTCTATTTCATATGCTTAGAAGTGGACGCAACTTCTTGTTCCATTGTCTTTTATTCTTCTGGTTTCTCTTGTGTCAATGGGATCTGGGGTTCCATCGCAACTGGAATAGTCCAGCTTGGCTTCGTCTTCTCTTTCGCTACTATTTTTCCGCTTCGCAAAGTCACAACTTGACATTGCTCCTTTCCCGTACTCCCCGAGTTGCGTGGGAGCTCAGTTGAACTCGGCAACGCCCCTTGCAGTCTACTTTTGACCTTGCTCGCAATCTGTCCTATCTGAATTTCGAGATTACGGATAGACGTCGCCTGATTCTGGAGTACTGTTTCATTTTTCTCAATATACGACTTTAGTAAGCTCTCCAAAGATGAATATTGCGGCGCCTATGAACTGCTAGCTTGATTTTGTGATTGACCGTTTGTTCGCGGGAAAAATCCTGGCGGCCTTTCTTTTTGCGCCATGGGTTGATAATTTTGTTGTTGATTTTTCCACGCAAAATTGGGGTGGTTTCTCCACCCAGGGTTGTAAGTATTGGAGAATGGTTATTCTTTATGAAGTAAACAGATTATGGATTCCTTGGAAACTCTTCCATCGAATGGGCTTCTGCGCAAGTGGCACAACTTACGCTCATTTGATCGATTGTGTTGACCTGCCCTCTATGCGTTCACGGGCTATTGATTGCGATTCCCTGTATCAGGTTCCTCATCACATTCATTTGATTTTGTAGGGATTCGATGGCCCCATTACATGCGTCACCTTCTTTAATTTTAAGTCTTTGATCGCTTTCCCTCTAGTCTTCGTGATTCTTTGAAATGCGATCAAGTATATTTTTAGATTCGTCATACGTTTTTTCAAGCAGACCTCCAGCTATTGCCGCATTGCAGCCATCTGCGATGCAAGGTTCAAACCATGATAAAAAATTTCCATTTGGAGACAATCGGATAAGCCATTGTGTGGACAATCTCGCACCAATCTCTTAAACCTCGCCCAGGCATCACTGAGCATTTCATCAATATCTTATTCAAAATTAGTAATCAACTTCCTCCTTCTTCCATTCTCTACTGGGGGCAAGTACTTCTTCATGAACTTCTCTACTACTTGTTGCCAAGACGTGATCTCCCTTGGTTTGAGAGAATAGGCCCATTTCCTTGCTTGATCACATAGCGAAAATGGGAATAATGTTAGTCGAACCTCCTCAGCTGAGATGTTTGGGAACAAAAAACTATTACGGTCGTTCGCCAGGAGAATAGGGTTTGCTATGATATTATTTGCATTTGGTGCTCTGTCTTCTGGTTGCTCTGCTATGTTGGGATTTCTCTCTTGTTTTTGTCGGCAGTTGTTTCTTCTTCTTCTTCTGAACGGTCTTTCAATCTCTGGGTCATAGTTGGGCTCAGGAACTTGTCCTTGACTCATACGACGTTCGCTTCTTCCCTTACCAAAGGAGAAGCAGTGCACAGAGATGGGAAGCTGAAAAGAAAATCAAAACGTTACTGTTAGCGCAATATGTACTGCTATAATCCCTGACAACGACACCAAAAACTTGATGCGTTATGAATATGATGAAATAATGGTATGAAATTGCGGTGGTGAACTATGCGTTGCACATGCAAATTTTCCTAGTAAGATCCAAGTGTTAACCTTACTAGGTTTCCTGGTAAGTCCAGGGTCAACACAAGGACTACTGAGACAATATGTGACGGTAAATTTTGATTCCTTTGCGGTGACAAAAACAATAAGTTGGTTTGTATGCTGTTTAAGTATAAATCCTATGCGGCGAAATTGAGTAAAGAGTTAATGACAGCGAAAGTTACAATGAGTATATGGGGAAAAGGTTGAGAAGGGATTTAGCTAACACTTCCTAAGATTGCATTCAAGTTATGCGATCATGCTACACACAAAACAACATGTCATCTTTCAATGCAAATGCCATAGTTCATAATTTTAGGACGCATGTGATATATACGATAATGTCTATAGGACTTATGTCTAAGCCTCTCTTCTTTTCTCTGCGATGATGAATGATACACACATACACAAGGCGACCGCATACTATCATATCCTATTTATAGGGTGCATGTGATGCATGATAGCAAATAGAACTTAACTCTAAATCTCTATCTCTCGCTTATACGGTTCTAATCTGACTTTCTCAAGCCTAGATTCTAACTTGAATCTCTCAAGTCTAGGTTCTTTCTTTAGACTACTCTTTCAAGTATCTGTACAGGGTGAATGACGCATAAAATAAAGATCTTAGGTCATGCTAGTTAAGTGCTTCTCAATCCATTCACAAATTTAGTTACTCATGCTCAAAGTGAAGAGATTGAATAGATGTAGAGATGCAGATTCCATTTGATAAATAAAATCAGAATACATAGAGACAATGGAAAGCAAGGATAGGACGCCCGGTAGCAATGTCTTGCTCCTCGAGGCTTTTACAATGTGTTTTACTCTACTCTACCCAAAAGAATTTTCTTTCTTTCGCAAGTGTCGACCCTCTCTCCGTTCTCAGTACTTCCCTGTCTCTCGAGCTAACCATGAATGATCTTTCGACATCTTCTTTCTTCGCTCACCTCCGTCTTCTAAGTATATGAATTACAGACTAACGGCTATCTATGATCTATCTTCTATGTATATGGCGAACTGTGTATATATCGAACTCCCAAAACTCTGAACTTGAACCCCTTTAACAGTGGCGGCCTTCGGTATTTATAGAGCTTCAAGGTGANTGAGAGAATAGGCCCATTTCCTTGCTTGATCACATAGCGAAAATGGGAATAATGTTAGTCGAACCTCCTCAGCTGAGATGTTTGGGAACAAAAAACTATTACGGTCGTTCGCCAGGAGAATAGGGTTTGCTATGATATTATTTGCATTTGGTGCTCTGTCTTCTGGTTGCTCTGCTATGTTGGGATTTCTCTCTTGTTTTTGTCGGCAGTTGTTTCTTCTTCTTCTTCTGAACGGTCTTTCAATCTCTGGGTCATAGTTGGGCTCAGGAACTTGTCCTTGACTCATACGACGTTCGCTTCTTCCCTTACCAAAGGAGAAGCAGTGCACAGAGATGGGAAGCTGAAAAGAAAATCAAAACGTTACTGTTAGCGCAATATGTACTGCTATAATCCCTGACAACGACACCAAAAACTTGATGCGTTATGAATATGATGAAATAATGGTATGAAATTGCGGTGGTGAACTATGCGTTGCACATGCAAATTTTCCTAGTAAGATCCAAGTGTTAACCTTACTAGGTTTCCTGGTAAGTCCAGGGTCAACACAAGGACTACTGAGACAATATGTGACGGTAAATTTTGATTCCTTTGCGGTGACAAAAACAATAAGTTGGTTTGTATGCTGTTTAAGTATAAATCCTATGCGGCGAAATTGAGTAAAGAGTTAATGACAGCGAAAGTTACAATGAGTATATGGGGAAAAGGTTGAGAAGGGATTTAGCTAACACTTCCTAAGATTGCATTCAAGTTATGCGATCATGCTACACACAAAACAACATGTCATCTTTCAATGCAAATGCCATAGTTCATAATTTTAGGACGCATGTGATATATACGATAATGTCTATAGGACTTATGTCTAAGCCTCTCTTCTTTTCTCTGCGATGATGAATGATACACACATACACAAGGCGACCGCATACTATCATATCCTATTTATAGGGTGCATGTGATGCATGATAGCAAATAGAACTTAACTCTAAATCTCTATCTCTCGCTTATACGGTTCTAATCTGACTTTCTCAAGCCTAGATTCTAACTTGAATCTCTCAAGTCTAGGTTCTTTCTTTAGACTACTCTTTCAAGTATCTGTACAGGGTGAATGACGCATAAAATAAAGATCTTAGGTCATGCTAGTTAAGTGCTTCTCAATCCATTCACAAATTTAGTTACTCATGCTCAAAGTGAAGAGATTGAATAGATGTAGAGATGCAGATTCCATTTGATAAATAAAATCAGAATACATAGAGACAATGGAAAGCAAGGATAGGACGCCCGGTAGCAATGTCTTGCTCCTCGAGGCTTTTACAATGTGTTTTACTCTACTCTACCCAAAAGAATTTTCTTTCTTTCGCAAGTGTCGACCCTCTCTCCGTTCTCAGTACTTCCCTGTCTCTCGAGCTAACCATGAATGATCTTTCGACATCTTCTTTCTTCGCTCACCTCCGTCTTCTAAGTATATGAATTACAGACTAACGGCTATCTATGATCTATCTTCTATGTATATGGCGAACTGTGTATATATCGAACTCCCAAAACTCTGAACTTGAACCCCTTTAACAGTGGCGGCCTTCGGTATTTATAGAGCTTCAAGGTGAAAAACCTTTTCTCTCAAATGATTGCAATGATGGGAGGTCATTAAATCTCTGTCTGATGCGCCGATTAATAGTCACCGAAAAGTTGAATGTACTTGCTACAGTGTGTCGTTTACGACTTGTCAACTAAATTCGGATTTGACTGTCATCAGCTTTCTGTCCCATCATGATTTATTAAGCTTTCACGTTGATGCGTTGTCTTTATGTGGCCACCTTCTTGAGCAGATCTTCGCGAGCACATACGATCATATAACTTTGTGGTTGCAATCTTTTAATGTGCTCGGGCGCCGAATTCCTTGGATCATAATTTGCTTTTCACTAACACATTTTTTTTGCACAAAATAAGTAAATAAGCTGCTTTAATGCGATGGGCGCATGCGATCACAATGTTCTCAACTTAATGCTTTTGGACACAATTCTGCATGTTTTTACCGTTGCATTCCCACATTATTTTATATCATTGCATTGTAATAACTTGCATTTCTGCCCATTATCACCTACTTCTACGCCAACTATGATTCTTTGGAAGATAACGTCGATTTCCAAATAATACTATTTTCTCTCTTATCCCGAAAGATGATTTATCTTCTTTGCATATGGGACATGCTTGATAACCTTTTGTACTCCACTCGGATAAGTCATCATACGCAGGGAAGTCATTAATAGTCCACAATAAGGTCGCGTATAGTTGAGAAAACCCATAGATAATATAATCATAAGTTTGTATACCAACAGTTCATAATTCTTTCAAATCTTCAATTAACAACTACAAGTAATCAATTTCCCTTTCAGAAGATTTTGGACCAAGTATGAGAAAATACATGAAGAAGTTTGTCTCCTTCATGCATTTTCAAGTTAACAAACTATAAGGGATTAGCACCACAAACCACATACTATAAGAAGTACTCACATTTTCAAACGGATTAAACCCATTTGAAGCTAATCTAAAATGAACATTTCAATGATCTAAAGTGAAATGAGGAAATTCACGATCAAAATGTTTCCACCTGTCTGCATCAACTGGATGTTGTAACACATCCTCCGTTTCAATTCACTTATCTTTAAGTCATCTCATGTTAGAAGTACCTTCTTTTGATATAAGCAATCATTTTAATCTCGGTATTAATGGAAAATGACGTAATACCTTATGTGAAATTTTTTTACCCCTGCCATCATTAACTTTGTACCGTGACTCACCACAAACTGAGTATTGTTGTAAATCTAAAAATTCTTTCCAATACAATACACAATCATATTTTCACACATGAATAAGCTTATAATCTAGGCCTAAGTCGTGCAATTTTTGCTTACCTTCATAAAAGGAAATAGGTATATCAGTGTTGGCTGGAAACGCTGCTTTTAACAATTCTAATAATATGTCAAACAATTTGTTACTCTGGCTGTTTAGAACTTTGATATGCATCGGAAGAAATCAAAATCAGTAAGCACTCTAATTACACCTAATTTGAATTTAAAACATGCTTTTCAAAACTATTTCATAAGAGAGTTTGAATAATACAATACCTTTGATGATTCCTCCTTAATTTCAGCATAATACCACAAATTGGTGCTTCAATCTTCAAGTAGACCACCACAGAGATCATCTCTACTAATCTCTAGCAAGGATTGTGTGGTGGAAACACTAAATTGAGCTGAATTTAGATGGGTTTGAGGAAGGTATTTGAGGGTTTCCAATTCTACAGAATTTTGGGACGAATTTCAGATTGCATGGCTGATCCTTCAGCCTTAATCTTCAATTTATAAGGCCTTTAGCATACAATTAATGTGCTTGCATGAAGGCCAACACCTACTTCATGAAATTAATGCAAATGTGAGTGGAATTGGTGAATGAGGTGCTTGCACCTTTAGTGGAAATTTCCAACTTTTGGAATTTTTCATTTGTTTTTCAAATTAAAATTCCAAAATTGATTTCTAAAATCAATTTTATAAATTAACTGATTTATTTTTTTATTAGTTTTATATAAAAATTATTTCAATTAATTAATTTTAGATAAAACTAATAAATATTAATTATTTAAACTTTTAATTAATTTTGTTAATTTAATATCTAATATTAATAAGATATCAATTTCACTACAGTTAATTTAATTTCATGTAATTAATATTTACATCATAATTTAAACATTAATTGATTCTCCAATTTTGTTTAATTTTGATGAAATTAAACATTTCAATTGTATTGAATACAATTAATCAAAACCCTAATTGAATTTGAACGTTTCAAATATTTAACCCTAAATTCAAATCTCATCATACTCAATTTACTAATCCAATTTATGAGCTAGTAGAGGGACCTTATGAACCTATAGATCATGAGCTCCAACGATTTGTAATTAATCGGTTAAATTCTTTAAGTCGAATTAATCACTATTAATTAACTATCAAGACATACCATTATAGCTTGATAGTTGCACTCTCCTCACTGTAAATGTATTTCTATCTATTTTAAACCATAATCGATAATTTGATTCTTCACAGGTCGTTCGTATTTACATTTGGGTCAAAATTACCGTTTTACCCGTGTAAATACATTTTTCTCCTTACGCTCCCACTAATCTTCCATTGAACAATTGATTTATAGTCCAACTTATAAATCATAACCCTCTCTATCATGAGAGGGTGGAGTCCTATTGTTCAAGACTAGGCATCAATTCTTAAGAGACCAACCTATCTGCTAATCCTAAGTCGGGTAGGAGTGAATTTCATATTGCAAAGCTTTGTCCCCAACTATCTATCCGATCTTATCCCCAAAATGGGAGGTTTATTAAGCAGTGCTATTGGACTACTCTCACCTATGCAGAGCAAAGTATAATCTCAAATAAACAGAAGTTCATAGTTAACTCAGGGTTAAGATCGTGTTACCCTAAGACATTGAGTTTGAAATAGTCAGTTTTAATATTAAACGGTTGTTATAAAGAAAAGAGGCTATTTCAAGGTCCGATCTTATGCAAACTCATTGCATAGGATGTCCTCACTCACATGTCTCTACATGAATGATTTTTGGATCACATCATTTGTATCAGTATACAAAATAGATCGCATCTAATAGTGTCACTAGGATGAGATACTCAATCTCATTCATATACTTATAGACCGTTTTGGCTATATACTATAAATTGATCCTAATTTATGTCGCCATATCAAGTTAAAGTATTCATATTATAGCCATAGATTTGTTTATTGGATTTTCATAATAGAATGCAATATCAACAATGTATTGAATAAAATACTCAAATAATACTTTTATTGATAAATAGAATATGTTAACACTATTTACAAACATCGAGTTTAGGACATTCCAACAATCTCCCACTTGGACTAATACTCCAATGAGAATAAACATATAAATGTATACAATATTTACAATGTTGAGAGATACAGAGAGAAAATACAACAAACTAGGGCATCTAAAATACCATTGACATTCTCCCATTTGCCCTAGGTTATGATGTTCGCAGTCCTAGTCCGGCCAGGTGACCCTCGAACACTTTAGCCGAGTAAAAGAATCAACACGGTTGTCTTCTGAGGCTACTTTTGTGACTATCATGTCTCCTCTATGTACGATATGATCTCCCTGATGAGATGGTCGGTATGTTTTCCACGTTTGTGACTCCTTGGTTCCTTAGAATTGGCAACTACATTACTATTGTCGCAATACAAAGTAATGGGTAGGTGCATATTTGGAACTGCTTCCAAATCTGCTAGGTACTTACGCAGCCACACTGCTTCTTTAGCTGCTTCACATGCAGCTACGTATTCTGCTTCCATTATGGAGTCAACTATACAACTTTGTTTAATGCTTCTCCAAACTATAGCTCCTCCATTAAGAGTGAAACAGATCCCGAAGTAGATTTCCTAGAATCTACATCAGTCTGAAAATCAGAATTAGTGTATCCTATAAGGATCAAATCCTTAGGTCCATACACAAGCATATAGACCCTTGTTCTCCTGAGATACTCGAGGATGTTTTTTACAGTTGTCCAATGACTTTGTCTTGGGTTAGATTGGAGCCTGCTGACGATTCCAATTGCAAAGCCTATGTAAGGATGTGTCACACCCCCTCCCAGATTACCCTTTTAATCTGGATGAGGATATGACCGTGGTAGTTACTAACCCTATTGCCAGTACCCATCATCAAAGCCTTCTATTCTAAATACCAACCTGTTCAACACATTAGTAGTATACGCATAAGCAAGCCTCCCTTAAGGTTCTACAAAGATACATAAACACATGCATACGGCCATGACTTAACATCTACAGAAAAATATTCACAAATGGCCCAAAACATTCCTAACAAAGTCCTAGTCCCTCTCGAAACATATGTACATAAAAAAGCCATCAACCTAAGTTCTTCTGAACAAGCCGAGCTTTTCAGTGGAAAGCAGCAACATGATCAACCTTGAGAAATCTGACTGCTACCTGAAAAGAAAAATATTTGAAAATGTGAGCTAGAAGCCCAATGAGTGATTTAATAAAAATGTAAATCTCATGCTTAAACTGAAAGCTCGAAAACATAATACTGGAACTAAAATGTACCAAGAAAACGTGTACACAAAACCTTTGAAACCACCATTAATCATCATTATTCCTTAGTTGAGAACGAGCATACATCGCTCTAGTTCCCAATGTCTGTTATCGGCCAAAAGACTCATACTTCGGCCTCCCTTTGCTTGTATATGGCCTAGGAGATCCATACTTCGACCTCCCTTTGCTGGTATATGGCCTAGGAGATCCATACTTCGACCTCCCTTTATCCTTAGTTGAGAGTGAACTACTAGATCTAACCCTCAATGTCAACCTTAGTCGGGGAGAACCCTTTTGCTCAATCCCTCAACGTCAACCTTAGTGAGGGAGAACCCTTTTGCTCAATCCCTCAACGTCTATTACCAACGTGCACGTGGTGTTTTCTACTACTTTACAATCAGTAGTAGACCTTTCTACTATTGAAGTAGAGTTTATTGCCCTTTCAGAGACAGGAAGGCCTATGACTAAAGGGTCTTCTATGTGACTTCGAAATCAAACAGAATACAGTGAAGATATTTTGTGACAATCAGAGCACCATACATTTATCTAAGCATCCTCAGTACCATAACAGAACTAAACATATTCATGTTAAATATCATTTCATTCGAGAACAGATAGAAGTAAAACAGATTGAAGTTCTGAAATACATACCTCAGAGAATGCCTCCGACATGTTGACAAAGACAGTCACTCAGCTCAAACTTCAGAAGTGCCTTGATATTATAGGGTTTGAGCTGAGAGACAAAGGTTAAAGAAGAAGATAGTCAGATCAAAGAAGCTGAAGAAAACTTGAAGTTTATTTCAAGGTGGAGATTTTTATTACAGAAAGGTGAAAACAACTTCAAGGTTGTTACAAATCTGTTACATTCAAGCTACCTTTACTTTATAACTAATTGTAAGTGTAAGAGAGAAATATTATACAGAGTGTGCAAGAAAGCATTGAGACTTATCTTGTAGCGATCTTGTAATATTCCCTAATAAAACTCTTGTCAACTTCTCCGTGGATGTTGGCTATCCTTGGCCAAACCACGTAAACCATCGTGTTCATCTTCTTCTCCGATCTTCTTATTCTATCGTGTACCTTTGAGCCATCGATTGTGTAGCTTTTAGCCATCGATCGTTTACCTCGGCATCTCTATCGTGTAGGCCGTCGTCGTTTTGAACCCCATCGTCTAGACGATCATCAGTAAAGCCTCCATCGTCTAGACGACTCTTCCCTTATCGTCTAGACGACTTCCTGCTTTACCTCCAATCGGCTAGACGATTGTAGCCTCATCTTCCAGGCGATTTTCGGCAGCATCTCCCTCCGGTTCTCTCTCTTTTCTTTTCTCTCTATTTTCTTTGCAACAAAGAAAAGAAAAGAATAGACATTAGAGTTCTACAATCTACAGTAATGTCTTTCTCTAATCTTAGCCATCAAGGTGTAGGGTGGAGATTTCTCATCACACGGATTGTGCTTTTAGCACATTGTTTTGTGTTTGTGTGATTATCAAAGGTGGTATCCGGTATTCAGAATAGGGCCTGGGTTTTATTAAGCTCAAAAGATCAAAGTGTAGTGTGTGTATTTAGCCTATCTTTCACTTCTCAAGTCCAACAAGTGGTATTAGAGCGTGCAAGAAAGCTTCAAGATTAGTCAAGATTCTAAAGAAGCAAAATCTTGGAGCTTTTCAGTTAGAATTTGAAACAGATATGGCAGTAGCAAGGTATGACATTGAAAAAATTGATGGGAAAGGCAATTTTGCTTTGTGGAAAGCCAAAATCAAGGCTATCTTGGGACAACAAAGGGCACATAAGGCCCTACAGGATCCAGCCAAGCTGCCAAGCATTGCAACAGAAGAAGAAAAAGAAAACATGGAGCTAATCGCTCATAGAACACTGATTTTAAATTTGTTTGACAGTGTCCTAAGGCAAGTGATCGACCAAGAGACAACACAATTCTTCTTGGAGGAAGGTTGGTTTGCCCGGGTGACCGATCCTACCATAATGTACTCCTACCTTTTAAGATGTAGAGCAAGTTGAATGGGCTATATGAGACTAAAAATCTGCCGAACAAACTTTTCCTAAGGGAAAGGTTCTTTACCTTCAAGATGAGTGCTTCTAAATCCTTGACAGAGAATCTAGATGATTTCAAGAGGATAACTACTGAATTCAAGACTCAAGGAGAAGAGATTGGGGTAGATAATGAATCTTTTATGTTTCTCAACTCATTGTCGTATTCCTATAAAGATGTGAAGACTGCCCTAAAATATGGGAGAGATTTCCTAACTACTGACATTATTATTTCTGCTCTCAAAATTAGAGAAATGGAGCTTATAACTAGCAAGGAAGACAAGCCTAGTGCAGAGGGCTTATTTGTCAAGGGCAAGTCAAAACAGAGCTCAACTAAAGAAGGGAAAGAAAAGTCCAAGGTTAGATATAAATATTGCAAAAAACATGGACATCTAATCAAGGATTGCAGAACTTTGAAGTGGAAGAATGAGCAGAAAAACAAGCAATCACAACAACAACAGAAAGTCCAACTTAATCAGTCAAGTGAAGCATCAGTTTGTGAAGACTCTTACTTCTATTCAGATGCTTTGGCTACCTCTAATTGTAAGGCAGAAGAAGAAGGTAATAAGAACCTAGATTGGGTTCTAGATTCAGGGTGTTCTTTCCACATGACACCCCATAAAGACTGGTTTAGTACCTACAGAGAGTTGGATGGAGGATCTGTCTACATGGGAAACAATAACTCATGTCCAGTGGTTGGGATTGGCTGAGTCTCACTAAAACTTGAAGATGGAACAGTCAAGCTATTGAGGAATGTCAGACATGTGCCTAAGCTGAAGAGAAATCTAATTTCATTAGGCATGCTTGATTTTATTGGCTGTGAATACAGAGGCAAGGAAGGTTACTGTGAAGTCTTGAAGAACAGTAAGCCTATCCTTAGAGGGTGAAGATTAATGGAGTGTATGTTGTTCAAGGAGTTCATAAAGTTCACTCAGCTTTGATTGTGACTTAGAAACAGCCTACTGAAGGAGATCTTTGGCACAAAAGACACTCACACATTAGTGCCAAAGGTCTATAATCTCTTGAAACCAAGGAATTCTACCTAAGGGAGTTCATCAGAGCTTATCCTTTTGTGAAGATTGTGTGATAGGGAAGGCTACTAGGCAGAGTTTTGTGAAGGCTCAGCACACAACTAAGGCCATCCTTGACTATGTGCATTCGGACCTATGGGATACCTTTTCAGTCCTTAAGTGGAGCCAGGTATTTCTTAACCTTTGTTGATGACTATTCTAGAAAGAGTTGGATCTATTTCCTTAAATCTAAGGATTTTGTTTTTGAAAAGTTCAAAGAATGGAAGATCATGGTTGAAAAATTGTTTAACTGTCAAATTAAGTGTCTAAGAACTAATAATGAGCTTGAGTATTGTGCAGAGGAATTTAATGTTTTTTGTAGACAACATGGTATAACTAGACACAAGACAGTTAGGTATACACCTCAACAAAATGGGGTGGCAGAGAGATTGAATAGAACCATAATGGAGAGAGTAAGAAGCCTATTGTCTGATGCTATACTTCATGAAAAATTTTGAGCAGAATCAGCCTCATACATTGTTTATACATTGAACAGATGCCCTCTTGCATCTCTTAACCTTCTAACCTCTGAAGAAAGGTGGACCAAACAACCTTCTAACTTGAATAACCTAAGGGTGTTTGGTTGCACTGGCTTTGTTCATCAGAGTAAAGGGAAATTAGCTGCCAGAGCTGTGAAGTGTATGTTTTTGGGCTTCACAGAAGGTGTTAAGGGGTTTAGAATGTGGCATCTTACTAAGAAGAGATGTATCACCAGCAGAGATGTTATTTTCAGAGAAGATGAAATGTATATGTAGAGATCTAATCCTAATGTTTCAGCACCTCAAATGAAGAATGATAAAATTGAGGTGGAGCAATTTCTTATCCCTACTTCTGATCCTTCAAGCTCTGAATCATTTTTTGATCAACAAACTCATCTAGAAGAAGTAGAAGATGCCACTACTGATCCCGAGCAAGGAGAACCAGGTATAAGAGGGTACAACTTAGCAAGAGATAGACCGAGAAGGACCATTGTGCCACCTTCAAGGTATGAAGACTACTTAGCTTTGAATGCTTTTGATTTATCTAATGATTCAGAACCCTCAACCTTCGAAGAAGCAGTGAGTTGTCCTAAAGCTAAGTTGTGGATAAAAGCAATGAATGAAGAGATTGATTCATTAGTGTGAAACAACACTTGGGAATTGACACCTTTGCTAAAAGGATGCAAGCATTGCATCCAAATCGGTGTACAAATTGAAGGAGGGTTTCCCTAATGATCAAGGACCTAGATATAAAGCTAGGTTGGTTGCTAAGGGTTTTACATAGAGGCCGGGTGTTGATTTCAATGAGATTTTTTCTCTAGTTGCCAAGCAAACTTCTATCAGATTGTTGTTGTCTAATGTGGCTCAAAATAACCTAGAGTTGGAGCAACTAGATGTTAAAACAGATTTTCTACATGGCTTCCTAGAGGAAGTTATAAGGGTATGACGTCAGAGGGAAAGAAGACTATGTATGCCTACTTAAAAAGTCTATCTACAGCCTCAAACAGTCCCCTAGATGCTGGAATCGAAGGTTTAGTGATTTTGTATAGAAGAATGGCTTTTATAAAAGCTCCTATGACAGCTGTGTTTACATAAACAAAGATTTCTACACTCATCCTATCTACTTGTTACTAAATGTGGATGACATGCTTTTATCAGGAGCAACTATGAAAAAGTTAAATAAAGTGAAAGATTTACTCAAGTCTGAGTTCGAAATGAAAGACATGGGCAATGCAACAAGAATACTAGGTATTGGCATTATCAGAAACAGAAAAGCAAGTATTCTAAGCATTGATCAGTCACAGTATTGCAATAAATTGTTAAAGAAGTATCAAATGACAGAGGCCAAATCAGTATCTACTCCTATAGCTAATCATTTCAAACTTTCAGCAGAGAATTCACCTAAAGAATCAGACATTGAACATCAAAAGATAATGTCAACAGTCCCCTATTCCCAAGTTGTGGGAAGCTTAATGTATCTAATGGTGTCTACAAGACCTGACATTGCCTATGCTACAAGCTTGGTGAGTAAATATATGGCTAATCTGGGTAAGAGGCACTGGGAGGCAACAAAGTGGATAATGAGGTATCTTAAGGGTACTTCCAGACAGTGAACTAGAGCTGATTGGGTATGTTGACTCAGATTATGTCGGAGAACTAGACAATAGAAGATAATTATCAGGGTATATCTTCCTATATGGAAGGTGTGTCCTAAGCTAGAAGGCTACTTTACAATCAGTAGTAGACCTTTCTACTATTGAAGTAGAGTTTATTGCCCTTTCAGAGGCAGGAAGGCCTATGACTAAAGGGTCTTCTATGTGACTTCGAAATCAAACAGAATACAGTGAAGATATTTTGTGACAATCAGAGCACATTAAATTATACTTAAGGCATCCTCATACCATAACAGAACTAAACATATTCATGTTAAATATCATTTCATTCGAGAACAGATAGAAGTAAAACAGATTGAAGTTCTGAAAACATACCGAGAGAATGCCTCCGACATGTTGACAAAGACAGTACATCAGCTCAAACTTCAGAAGTGCCTTGATATTATAGGGTTTGAGCTGAGAGACAAAGGTTAAAGAAGAAGATAGTCAGATCAAAGAAGCTGAAGAAAACTTGAAGTTATTTCAGTGGAAGATTTTTTATTACAGAAAGGTGAAAACAAACTTCAAGGTTGTTACAAATCTGTTACATTCAAGCTACCTTTACTTTAAACTAATTGTAAGTGTAAGAGAGAAATATTGTACAGAGTGTGAAGAAAAGCATTGAGACTTATCTTGTAGCGATCTTGTAATAATCCCTAAATAAAAACTCTCGTCAGCTTATCTGTGATGTAGGCTATCCTTGGCCGAACCACGTAAACCATCATGTTCATTCTTCTTCGATCTTCTGTTCTATCGTGTACCTTTGAGCCATCGATCGTGGTAGCATTTAGCCATCGATCGTGTAGCTTTTAGCCATCGATCGTTTACCTCGACACCTCTATCGGTAGACCGTGCGTCTTGAACCCACATCGTCTAGAAAATCTCCAGTAAAGCCTCCATCGTCATGAACGACTCTTTCCTTACCGTTTAGACGACTTCCTACTTTAACCTCAATTGGCTAGACGATTGCAGCCTCATCGTTTACTGATTTTCGGCAGCAATCTCCCTCCGGTTTCTCTCTCTTATTATTTTCTCTCTATTCCTTTGCAACAAAGAAAAGAAAAGAATAGACATTAAAGTTCTTACAATCTACAGCAGTGCCTTTCTCTAATCTCAAGCATCAAAGGTGTAAGGTGGAGATTTCTCATCACACGGATTGTGCTTTTAGCACATTGTTTTGTGTTTGTGTGATTATCAAAGGTGGTATCCGGTATTCAGAATAGGGCCTGGATTTTATTAAGCTCAAAAGATCAAAGTGTAGTGTGTGTATTCAACCCATCTTTCACTTCTCAAGCCCAATACATACTTTATCGCCTCGTGTCATACAAAAGATGACGGTTGTTCGAACATTTCCTGCAGCAACGCCATAATCTTACGGGTTGTGGGCATGGCTTCATATTTCTTTTTGAGCACATCAGATATGTTCGCTAAGATATAGGCCCTCGCCTTTTCATTAGCCTTTTCCCACCTATCATAGGCATCCGAATGCTTCGGTTTGCCGTCGAACTGGGAATAGGAGGACATTCCTCTGTTAAAAAAAACCTCAGATCATCAACTACTAATATTGTATATATATTAGATTTCCGATTGGGAAACCCCTCTCCATTAAATTTGTTGGAAGAAAGAAGTTGTATAATTGAGTTTGACATTGCTGAAAAAATTAAACAAATTCTATTAAACTTATGTGTCTTAATCCAATTTTAGCAAAATAATAAAGTACCCATATTTCTTTATTTATTTGCAATGATACTTTAGTGATTTAGAATAGTTGCTACCGAGTGGCAGTCAAATATTCCTTCACTGAAGCAAGACAATCTTGACCAAATACTATATCCAAAATCACTCTTATTCTTATAGTTTGTTTGGTTACCATTTTTGTTCAAGAACTTTACTAATAATTAGTAACTCTTGTAAGTGTGACTCACCATTTTTCAGATTTTATAGAACGGTATGAATATGCCCCTAAGTTGGAAGACAATATTCAAGATAGAACTATAAGACCCTATTCATTTCTGAAGCTTGGGTTGTTCCGAATCCTATGTTATAACCCTCCGACGGGATCGTCGTGGTTAACGACTAGCTAGTGCTGCCTAAAACCGACAACAGGCGCAACATAAGAATGTCATGGTTCAAACTAATGGAAGAGACCGCAGGACAATGTGGACACATTTCCTTCACCCACTTACTATGAACCACTTCCCCATTAACCTTGTTATTGACCCAGGCAAACACTTTTCGAATGGAGTAGTCGCGAGAAAAGCGACACGAACCCGAGCATGGATCTCACGGTGTAAACTCTTGGGGACGTGAGAGCTAAGAAACGATATATCAAATATATTGTTAATCTCCCACTGAAGTATTCTAGATGTTTGGGTATTCTTTTACTTAGGTTTATTATGGCTAATATTAAACAACTTAAGTCTATGTGATTTTTATCTAAGTATAACATTTATATTTGGATTTTAACCTACAATGTCTATGTGTTTAAACCAGTTTTAAGCCCTACACCACTCATACAAGCTCATAAAACCAATTAACAACGCTCAACATTTCGGTCATAATCCCCAGGTAGGAGGTGTTACGTAAACCGTCAACTTAAATACCCTCCGCCTTAGACAGGATTATGAACCAACTGAATTTATAAACAAATTTTACAAGATAACAATCTATTTTAAATATTAAAACAAATTATTAACCTAAGTGAGCATCTGTTTATCTTTGTTGTGGATTTTAATGTCTAATTCTATTTTATAACAATGTATAAAACAATAGACATGCTAAGATACCATAACATTCATCAAAGGCATTAAAAAAATAACATAATACTTATATTAGGTTTTATAAACCCTAAAACATGCATACTATACAATTACGCATGCAAATGGTGGGATTTTAAATCTAAATGGCATACTATATGCACAAACATGTTTAATTCAAATATAATATACATCAAAATGCATAAAATAATTAAATAATACTAATATGGTTCAACTTTGGCATCCTAAGCAAGAAAAATAACTACATTATTATAAAATTGATATAAAAACAGCTTCAATTTGAAGAACTGCTCGAACTGACCCGAATCACACCCCAACCACCGAAACCGGGCCAGTCTAGAGGAAAATCGGTCAAACCGAATATTTCCCGTGTGAATTGGCTCGAAGGCACGTGCTTGTTTCTAGGTTTGGATGAACAGTTTCATGACGCTGCATCCCAGTGTTGCAATGCTGTTCATGAGCAAGCCCATGGCATTGCAACGTTCGATAAACAAAATTGCGACGCTTACTGCACAGAAAAGCCATCTTCATTTTGCCACTTGACCTTGTTTGCTTCAATCTCCAAATTACAGCCTAATTTCAACTCTAATGACTTCAAATAAATTACAGAGTCTAAAGCACACATAAAAGCTCATCAAATAAGAGGCAATTAAAAATTTAACATAGGAATCAAAGAGAAATGCCAAAGTTGAATTTAAACCATATTAGTCACAATTTCAAACATGCTTAGATATTCACGAACCAAACTCAAATTAACGATAATTGAGTACTTAAATCATGCTTTGATACCATTTGATAGAGTATATTAACATGCAACGGAAGAAATTAGAATCAATAAGCACTCTAATTACACTTAATTTGAGTTTAAAACATGTTTTTCGAAACTATTTCATAAGAGGGTTTGAACAATATAATACTTTTGATAATTCCTCCTTAATTTTAGTAGAATACCACGAATTGGTACTTCAATCTTCAAGTAGACCACAACAGAGATCTTCTTTACTAATCTCTAGCAAGGATTATGTGATTGAAACACTAAATTGAGCTGAATTTAGATAGGTTTGACGAAGGTATTTGAGGGTTTCCAATTCTACAGAACTTTGGGAAGAATTTCAGATTGCATGGCTGATCCTTCTACCTTAATCTTCAATTTATAAGGCCTTTAGCATACCTTAATCTGCATGAAGGCCAGCACCTACTTCATTAAATTAATGCAAATGTGAGTGGAATTGGTGAATGGGGTGCTTGCACCTTTAGTGAAAATTTTCAACTTTTCGAATTTCCCATTTGTTTTTCAAATTAAAATTTCAAAGTTGATTTCTAAAATCAATTTTATAATTAACTGATTTATTTGCTTATTAGTTTTATATAAATATTATTTCAATTAATTAATTTTAAATAAAACTAATAAATATTAATTAATTAAACTTTTTAATTAATTTTGTTAATTTAATATTTAATATTAAATTAATAAAACACTAATTTCACTACAATGAATTTAATTTCATGTAATTAATATTTAAATCATAATTTAAACATTAATTGATTTTTCAATTTTGATTAATTTTGATAAAATTAAATATTTCAATTGTATCGAATACCATTAATTGGAACCCTAATTGAATTTGAACGTTTCAAATTTTTAACCCTAATTTCAAATCTCATCAAAATTACTCAATTTACTAATCCAATTTACGAGCTAGTAGAGGGATCTTATGGACCTACAGATCATGAGCTCCAATGATTCGTAATTAATCGGTTAAACTCTTTAAGCCGAATTAATCACTATTCATTAACTATCAACGCATACCACTATAGCTCGATAGTTGCACTCTCCTCACTGTAGATGTATTTCTATCCATTTTTAACCATAATCGGTTAGTTGATCCTTCACAAGTCGTTCGTATTTATAGCTAGGTCAAAATTACCGTTTTATCCCTGTAAATACATCTTGCTCCTCAAGCTCCCACTGATCCTCCATTGAACAATTGATTTATAATCCAACTTATAAATCATAACCCTCTCTATCATGAAAGGGCAACATCCCTTTGTTCAAGACTAGACATCAACACTTAAGAGAATAACTTATATGCTAATCCTAAGTCGGGTAGGAGTGAATTCCATATTGCAAAGCTATGTCCCCAACTATCTATTCAGTCTTATCCCCAAAACGGGAGGCTTATTGAGCAATGTTGTTGGACTACTGCAGATCAATGGATAATCTCGAATAAATAGAAGTTCATAGTTAACCTAGTATTAAGATCGAGTTACCCTAGGTCATTGAGTTTGAAATAGTTAGCTTTAACAGTAAACGGTTGTTATAAAAAAAATGACTATTTCGAGGTCCGATCTTATGCAAACTCATTGCATAGGATGCCCCCACTCATATATCTCTACACAAATGGTTTTTGAAACACATCATTTATGTCAGTATACAAAATGGGTCGATCCAATAATGTCACCAAGATGAGATACCCAATCTCATCCATATACTTATAGACCATTTTGGCTATATACTATAACTTGATCCTAATTTATGTCGTCGTATAAAGTTAAAGTATTCATATTATAGCCTTGGATTTTCATAATAGAATGCAATACCAACAATGTATTGAATAAAATAATCAATAATATTTTTATAGATAAATATAATATGTTAACACTATTTACGAACTGCGAGTTTAGGACATTCCCAACAATCTCCCACTTGGACTAATACTCCAGTGAGAATAAACATATAAATGTATACAATGTTTACAATGTTGAGAGATACAGAGGGAAAATACAATAAACTAGGACATCGAAAATGCCAATGACATTTTCCCACTTGCCCTAGGTTATGATGCTCGTAGTCTTAGTCCAACCAGGTGACCCTCGAACACTTTAGCTGAGAGGGCCTTCGTAAAAGGATCGGCAAAGTTATCTTCTTAGGCTATTTTCGTGACTATCACGTATTCTCTGTGTACGATCTTCCTGATGAGATGGTACTTTCTTTCGATATGTTTTCCACGTTTGTGACTCCTTGGTTCTTTAGAATTGGAAACTGCACCGTTATTGTCGCAATACAAAGTAATGGTCGCAGGTGCATATTTGGAACGACTTCCAAATTTGCTAGGAACTTGTGCAGCCACACTGCTTCTTTAGTTGCTTCACATGCAGCTCTCCAAACTATAGTTTCTCCGTTAAAAGTGAAAACTGTTCTCGAAATAAATTTTCTAGAATCTATGTCAGTCTAAAAATCAAAATCAGTGTATCCTGTAACGATCAAATTCTTAGGTCCATACACAAGCATATAGTCCCTCGTTCTCTTGAGATACTTGAGGATGTTTTTGATAGCTGTCTAATGACTGTGTTCTGGGTTAGATTGAAACCTGTTGACGATTCTAACTGCAAAGCATATGTCAAGATGTGTACACAACATAGCATACATCAGACTTCCAACTGTCGATGCATATAGAATTCTTTTCATTTCCTCAATTTCTTGAGGCATCTTAGGACACCATTCCTTCGACAAATGAATTCCTTGTCTAAAAGGCAACATACCCTTTTTGAAATTTTGCATATTATATCTTGACAACATTTTTGTCAATATTAGATGCCTGTGATAGTGCTAGGGTTCTGCAAGAAAATAAGGAATGCATATATGAAAATCTACAAATGACGTTGATAGATATGGAAATCTACAAATGATGCTAACAAATATGGAAAATATATTATGTAGAATCTGTTGTTATATATGTAACAATGTTTATGACAATATCCCTAACATATTGCAAGGCATGTTGCTCAAGTTTTGCCTGTAATAAAATTAGCCAACCACAATGTTGTAACAAACTCCCTTTTTTGCTATTTTTTAAGGTAAAACAAACAATACAATAGAGCACAACAGCAGAAGAAAGCCTAACCAGATCAGAACAATTATCAATCCACAAACCAATAGTACAACTGGTGTGTTGAACCAAACTTCTTCCCCTTTTGTTTGGCTTATGAAAACAATCAAATTCAACATAACAATTTTTCCATCACCAATAAGAGAAAAACAAACAGAATTCCTCGAAACCTCTGACCCATCACTAGAAAAGAAGAATTTAACCATCAGAGTACATATCATCTAATACATTTTCAGAGCCTTAAGCATTTGGCCCTAACATAGAAGCCACATAAACAAAATTAATAGATAACCTCAACAACTTTAATATAACATTTGCTTCAACCATAGAATCAGTATAATGCTAAACAAGAACAAGAAAAGCTCGTGATCCAGAGGCAAGGATTTGCAGGATGCATTTTTCAACAAGTGGAGCTTCACACAAGACAACAAAATCATCGATAGGCAAAAATTCTCATCAACATATGACGGAATGATGTGATGGTGTCAGGCACATGATGTCGCTGAATATTTTAGCACAGACATAATCAATATTAAGATCGACAATAACTAGCTTACCATTCTTAGGCCAACACTTAAGAGCACCTTTAGTGAGCCCAACAACAAATTCTCCAGTAAGATGACGATGGACCAACATCGATAAGAAATCATCCATTTCCAACAACTGATTTATACTAGGTTGAGAGAAGGCAAAGTAGAGACCCTTTACTAGGACATTTCTCAACATTAGACGACTCGATTCACTCAAATTCTTGGCCAGACTTAGCATACTCAATATCTCAAGTATCAAGTCATAATAGAACAGCTCCACATGTAGAACAATATTTAAAACAATCTTCTGAGATAGATCAAAAACCTCTTTCTTAGAAAAAAAAAATACTTTTTCTAACAACATATTTCCTTTTAACATCACTTTCCTTAGTGTGAAGATACCATTAAGAGGCATAGAGCGAACAAAAAGATGAGGATTCTTTCGTCTGCCGATCCCAGTAGGAGGTTTATTCTTTACATCATAGAAGTCATCTTGAGAACTAGAGCTAAAAAGCTCCTTAGGATCATGCTCAGAAGCCTTATCGAAAGACTGAGAGTCTTTAGGATGCACTATGGTTGAAGGTCCACTATCCCTATTCATATCAACTTTCGTATTATCAGTAGTCTGTTTTCTTAACTTGCTCATATTTGTAATATCATCCTCAGAGTATCTATCCCTAATGTCAGGCCTAACACTAGGAACAACAGGATCAACAACATTTTCAGCATCAACATGACCAGCAATAAGAATATTAGATATACTCACTTCCTTAAGTCCTTTAGAACCTAATTGTTTCATGCCCAAATTTAATTATTGATAATCAATTTTGGATTAATTTGAATTGTCCAAATTAATTGAAGAATTAATTTTATGTGATATAATTAATTTTACTTACTTATATATGATATAGTTAATATAATGTATTTGATACATTATAATATAAAGTTTATTTGAGAGAAAATAAATATTTGAATATGATTTATAATGTGAATTGAATTCATATAATTGAATATAGTATAAATGAGATTTATATTAAATAATATGCATTAATGAGAGAATTAAAACTATAGGTTATATTGTATTTGATACAATATAAAAACGATAGGTTATGTGTTATATTTGATAAAACTAATATATATTATAGGATAAGGTGGTTATTATATATATATATTAAATAATTTATTAAATTATTATTATTTATTAAACAAAGTCTAGCGACTAAATAGTTATAAATTTGAAAGTACATATACTAAATCGTTTCTAACTATAGTTTAGAGACTATATNATTTTTTGAATTAATTAAGGAGGGAGCTAACTCTCTCCCCCACTTTTCTCTCTCGATTGATCGTTATAACGAGATATTGGGGTGTCTTCATCTTCCTCACAGAAGATTCATGGGGCATCATTTGCTCTCTTTGTTACGTTGAAGAACATACAGAAAAGAAAAATCCTCTTAAGAAACTCTTTCCTCCTACCAAATCTTAGAGCGCACACACTCTTGAGGATTCTTTACCCAAAAGAGAATATAGAAAGCTCCGCTTGGTGGTGTCCTCATTGGGTGTTCGTGATCCAGTTATTTGTAACTGATCGAGGAGGGGTTTCATGAAGAAATTGGTTTCTTCAGAGGTATGTTATTTCTAATCCTAAATTACATTTTCCCCTTCAATTGTATGTTATAATTTTTTTTTTGAAATTTTGCATAATCTTGTTCTGTGATTTTTTTGTATTCTGTGAAAATTTAAAAAAAAAAAAAAATGGGACGATCCCACCTCTATAATGGAACTTCACCGTTCCTTCAAAAATCAATTGAGAGTTAAAAATTGAGGGTTAGGGATTAGAGAAAATGTTCATTTTATTGAAAGATGAGATGTCTTTGGCGATGTAGATAAATTGTTATGCAATTGAGTGTTCAAATTGTGTGATAAAAATATGTTACATTTTTCAAAAAGAAAAAACAAAAAAGTGTTTTAATTTTTAAAATTTTCTAGTGTTCATGATTGAGGACTAAGTAGTTGTGAAAAGTTTTCATTTGTTTAGAATATATTTGGTGTTTAGGTATGGAAAAAATATATGTTATGTAATTGAGTGTTCAAAAATTGAATTAAAAATTTGTGTTTAGTATATGTTTAATTTGTAGGAATTTATTATGTTTTAAGAATGGAAAAAAAATTAAGCATTTTTAGTGTTAAAAATATTTGGAAAATATGTGCAAAGTGGCAAATTAAAAAAAGTTAAAAAAATCCAAGACAAAATCAATTCGATTTAAAAAATGTATTAAATATTCCAACTCAACTCAACATCCCAAATGCAGACTTTCTGATCCAACTCAACATAGCAACCTAAACACAAACAATTTAACTTCTTTGATAATAATTATACACTCAACTTAACTCAACTCTGTATGCCAAATGCCCTCTAATTGATTTTATATTACAACTAATTTTTCTAAAAGCACAATTGTCGACAATAATTTAAAAAACTTATAGCAATTCTAAAATAAGTTCAAATGTATGTTATAGAGTTATTATAAACATGAAAAAAAATAATTTTTAACTATTTCTAAGTCAATTCCAGACATATCCTAAATATATAATTTTCGTAATTATAAGACCCATCGACTAAAAATAAAATACTAAATTTGTAATTTATCTAAAATAAAATTCAAAGGGATGTTTTCAAATATAGAAAAATGAACAAAAATATTTATAAATAATAGTAAAATATTACAGTCTATTTGTAATAGGCTGCGATAGATGATGATAGACTACTAAAGTCATTATGATACAGATAGTAGTTTATCGCTGTCTATCGCGATCTATCTATAATAGATGGTAATATTTTACTATTACCTATAAATATTTTTAACAATTTTGTCTTTGAAAATAATTTCCCAAATTCTAACCTCGAGGCTAGAAATTTCGAATCTTCTCTTTTTGAGAGAAATTTATTGCCCTTCAGCCCAACTGCCAAATCGTTTATCGTCACATCACCAATCGTGCAAGAAGAAGCAAACTCGCACACTTCTAGCTTGAAATAATTCCCTCCACAAAGAAAGATCATGAGACAATAGTTTTTTTAAAAAAGAAATTTAATAGTTGTTATTTGTTTTAAAAGGTTGAATTTGATATATTCCACGTCAATAATTTTTATACGGATTATTATTTATGAAAATTTTATCAAATTAGAGACTATTTATGAAATTTTATCAAATAATAAAAGACTAAATTGTAACTTTTAAAAGAAAAATGATTTTAAATGATAAAATTGCTAAAACTATTTACAAATAATAGCAAAATATCACAGTCTATCTATGATAGACCGTGATAGACAATGATAGATTACTATCTATATTATGATAGACATAGATAGTCTATGGCTGACTATCATAGTCTATCACAAATAGATGGTAATATTTTACTATTATTTATAAATATTTTGGTTTATTTTCCTATATTTGAAAATAACCCCTTTAAAACTTATCGATACTAAATTCTAACTTTTTTTTCTTAATTATAGGAACAAAGTTTCTAATTTAATATTTTAAAATACTCTATTTAATCATTATATTTAAAAATTAAATCGAATCATTTGAAGTTATATTTTATGAAAATTAGTTACAAAATAATAATAATAATTTTTATGAAAAAAAAAATGTAATCATGTTCTTAAAATCTATATTAAAAGTGCTAATAGGTAATAAAACGTTGAGCAAATTGTAAAAACTACTCTTGAAGTATTAGTAGCAGTTACACACTCTCTCAAAGTTTCAATTGTAAAGCTTGAATCCTCAAACTCATACACGTGTTAAAATTAAGCCCTCAAACTTACAATAGGTATAGAAATTGAACTCCCAAATGATAATAATTGAGCCCTCAAACTTATAAACATTTGTTTGAATTTCTATATGGAAGTTTGAAGGTCCAATTTTTAACACTTATTTAAGTTTGAGGACTCAATTTTTATAATTAAAAGTTTGAGAGTATAATTGCTACTATCATCCTACCTTGGAGATGGTTTTTACAATGTGCCCTCACAATTTTTTTAAAACAAATCAAATTACATGTGTTAACTTTTAAGTTGCTGTTGATGAGTAATTTATGTATTTCACTTTTTAGACATTTAGGTGATTTATAGTCTGATGGGGCTTTCATTTTGAGATTCTAGTTCATGTTATTCAAGACACAAAAATTTGTATTACACATTCAAAAGTACATAAACTAAAATTGAATAATGAAAATGTGATAGGATTACTCCTCATTCGAAATACAGATATTAAATAGCAAGCACTGAAAACACTGTAACAACAATAAAGTAAGAATAAGAAAAAACAAGTAAAGGCATACGGAGTTTGTTAACCCAACTCGATGATAAACCACTTATGTCTAGGGGTAGTGTGACCAATAAAGTTAATCTACTAATATTAATAAGTCAAGCGTTTATAGGGTGGTACTTATCTATAAAGTAATGACTTTTACAGTGACTCATGTAGAGCTTAACTTGATGAACACCTAGGTTCCCCTAGACACGAGACTCCCTCTCTAATGAACTTAGGCTCCCACTAAGTTGTAGAATATTAGTAGTTGACACTTCAGACTCCGTAGTATAAGAGACTCTCTCTCTTCTTGAATTTATTTTTCCAATCACTTGTCACCTTAGGCTCCCCCTAAGATGGAGAACTCCTCCTCAAGTGATAGTTTTACGCTCCCCTTAAAACTGAGAATCACTTCTCTTAATTAAAGTCTCAAGCTCCCCTTAAGAACGAGAGTACCTTCTCTATAATGAAATCTTAAGCTCCCCCAAGACCGAGAATCTCTTCTTTAGAAAGAAGTCTTAGGTTCCCCCTAAGACCAATAATCTCTTCTCTATAGTGATGCCTTAGGCTCCCTCTAAGACCAAAATTATCTTCAATATTTTACACTTATGAATCGACGAATTTACACAACCGAATACAGTGAGTAAAGATTAGAACACTATGTTACATAGATTAGCCACCAAGCACAAAGACACTTTCTCACGATGATCAAATGTCGTCCCACATCAGAAAAACAAATTCTTCAAAATATTCAATCATCACGGTAAACCCTAGCAAGGACACAAAATCTTCTATAAATAATTCATTTGGAAAAGGAAAACATCCCCAAAATAATTTTGTAGGCCAAAAAGAAGGAAAGAATCTAAAAAATAAAATATGTAAAATTTTCCAAATAAGGAAAGTTTGTGTTGGATTTTATGTCTTAAAACTCGTGGTTTGTAAACAATAAACTTATTCTATTATCAATAAAAATATTATTGAGGCTTATTCAATAAAGTTGTTATTGAATATATGAATTACTCATTTCGTTTTAGAAATAACCTAAATCTAATAAACTAAAGATCCATGACTATTATATGAATACTTGAACTTTATGTGGCGGCATAAAGATGAATCAAGTTCGAGTAAATAGCCAAAACAGTCTATAGTATATGAATAAGGTTGAATGCCTTATTCTAATAACACTATTGGATGCGGCTCACTCTGTAGTTGTTACAATTTGTTGTAAAGTGCTACAAACAAAGTGATCCTGATTCGTTCATGCAGTGACATGAGGAGTAGGGGTATCCTATGCAATGAGTTTGCATAAGATCGGACCAAGAAAAGTCACTCTTACTTTATAATGTTGTTTACTATTTAAGACTAACTCTTTCAAAGCGCTGACCTAGATAACTTGACCATAATCCTGAGCTAATTATGAACTTCTATTTATTCAGGATTATTCTTAGATTTTCATGGGTGAGAGTTGACTCAACAGCGCTGGCTCAATAAGTCTCCCATTTCAGGGGTAAGATCGGGTAAATAGCTAGGGACATAGGGTGCAAGACAAAATTCACTCCTACCTGCTTTTGAGGATAGTAGAAAGGTTGTCCCTTAAGTACTAATTTCGGGTCCTGAACAAGAGGCCCCACCCTCTCATTGGTCCGAGAGGGACTTGGTTTAGTGATTGGATCATAAATCAATTGTTCATTAGAGGATCGATGGGACTTAAGAAGCAAGATATAATCTTGGAAGTAAAACAATATTTGACCCAACCGTTATTACGAACAACCTGTTAAGGGTTAATTTACTAATCATGGTTATATCAAGTGGATACGATATATCTACAGTGAGGGGAGTACAACTATAGGACTTTAGTGGAATGACCCGTGACCCAGTAGTTAAACGAATGGTGGTTAATTAGGTTAAAAAGTTTAGCTGATTAATCTCGGGTTGTTGGAGCCCATGATATGTAGGTTCATGAGGTCCCCCCTATTAGCTCATATTGAACTAAACCTTAGAACAGTGTAATGAACGAATTTAAAGTGTTCGAATTCGATTTTTGGAGCAAAGCGTTAAATTCATACGATATATTTAATCTAATGTTTAATTGTGAATTAAACATAGAGAGAAATTAGGAGATATTAAAATAAGATTTAAATATCAAGATTATGAAGAGGAATTCATATTGATTGGGATTAGTGTTGGATTTAATATTAAATTAAATAAAATAATTATTTCATATTAATTTAATTTTAAAATTAATTATTAGACACTACAAGAAAAAGAGGCTCTCCTGACGTGTAAATCCACCATTGAGAGATCGATCGTCAGACGATAGGATATCTCTCGACGACGTGAGGGACACATCGAGAGTTAAGAACAACTCCCAACGACGTATACTAATCATTGGGAGATTGGAACTATCTCCTGACCGTAAGACATTACCTGTCGGGAGTTATTGTAACTCCCGAGAGGTTATTTATTTGTTGGGAGTTCAACGGATCTTCTGACGACCGTCAATAGTCATCGGGAGATCTGGTATAAAAGCCAGATCGGGGAGAAGGTAGATCTTCTGTCCCGATTCTCAAACCCTAGCAATGAAGCATTGCACCATCGTTGTTCGTCTGAGAGAGTGAAGATTCACCATCATTGGACGTTGGTTTGTCCGAGAGAGAGAGGTGTTGCTGTGTTGATTGCTGGTTGGTCGTTAGTCGCCGTCTGAGAGAGTGAAGCGTTGCCGTCGGTTGTTCGCTAGTTTGTTTGTCATCGTCGTCGTTTTGTGAGTTCTCTTGTCTCCAATTTCCATGATTTTTGGTATTTTTATGATTTTCTATGATTTTTACTAATTTCTATGATTTTTTTCCATTTTTTAAAATCAATGAAACATATTAAATCAATGGTCATCTTAGAATTTAAACTTCATTACTATTGTTATTTTACTTTTTTTACTTTTACAAGTAACTACATGTGTCAATCTAGAATGCTTTCATTCTTCTATTTTGTCATTTAAATTTGTATCATCGACTTTGATTCTTCAATTCTAATTAAATTTTCTATTACTAATTCTCTAGAAACAAATTAATAAAAATTGGAAAATGTGAACGAGCATTTCTAAAGTACAAGCCCAAACTTAAACCCAAGTAATTCTATCAAAAAATTCTTTAAAAAGAAAAACCCTAGTAAGACCTTTATAGTTAACTTAGTGCCAAACAACTATAGCTTCTTTCATGTATATATATGGATGTTAAATAAGTTTTTAGTACAATAAATGTAAGGTATATTGAAGAATTTGAACTCTGAACCTCAAATAAAGGAGTATACATTTAATATCACAAATTATGAGGGCATTTGGGCCCCAGACATGCCTTGAGTTGAGTGAGTTATTATGCCTTGAGTTTAATTCTATGCATTTTTAGATATAAAATTCTTTTGAATTCAATTATCATTGGGTCGGGATTCAACCATAGAGATTTGTAATGAAGATTTATTGCTTTATTTAATAAGCTATATTTGATATCTTAGAATATTCTTTAATAGTGAATGTCCTAGAATATTGGTTCTTTCAGTATAAAATTAGACATATTGTTTGAAGTTGAAGCAATTGTTTGTTTGTGCAATTGTTTCAAGTTGGAAGGTATTGTTTGTGCAATTGTTTGTCCTTAATCCCCGCCGATATTGATGCGTTGTAAATGTGATGAAATAATGATAAGAAATTGTGATGATGAGTTAAGCATTGCAAAAGCAAGTTTTCCTAGTAAAACCTAAGTATAAATCTTACTAGGTTTCCTTGTAAGTCCAGGGTCGAACATAGGGACTACCGAGTTACTATGCGACAGTAAAATTGATTCCTTTGTGGTGGCAAAAAGAAATAAGTTGGTTGGTGTGTTGTTTAAGTATATTTCCTATGCGATGGATTTGAGTAAAGAGTTGATGAAAACGAGAATTATAATGAGTATGCGGTGAATGGGTTGAGAAGGGATTTAGCTAACACTTCCTAAGATTGCGTTCAAGTTATGTGATCATGCTACACACACACAACATGTCATCTCTCAATGCAAATGCCAAAGTTCCTGTTTCTAGGACGCATGCAATGTATACGATAATATTGATAGGACTTATGTCTAAGCCTCTATTCTTGTCTATGCGATGATGAATGATGCACACATACACAAGGTGACCGCATACTATCATATCCTATTTCTAGGGTGCATGCGATGCGTAATAGCAAATAGAACTTATGTCTAAGTTTCTATCTCCTGCTTATGCGGTTCTAATCTGACTCTCTCAAGCCTAGATTCTAATCTGACTCTCTCAAGTCTAGGTTCTTTATTTATGCTACTCTCTCAAGTATCTCTAAATGGTGAATGACGCATACATAAGACAAGATGATCGCATAAAGTGAAGATCTTAGGTCATGCTAGCTAAGTGCTTCTCAACCCGTTTGGAAATTTAGCTACTCATGCGAAATGTGGAGAGATTGAATAGATGTTGGGATGAGAATTCCATTTTAAATAAATAAAGTGCAAAATACAAAACAACAATAAAAAGTAGGGATAAGAAGCCCGGTAGCAATGTCTTGCTTCCTGTGGCTTTTACATAGTCTTTTTACTCTACTTTGCCCAGAAGAATATCCTTACTCTCACAATTCTCGCGAGCACATATGATCGCATGGCTTTGCGATCGCAATCTTTCCATGTGCGCGGACACCGAATTCCTTGGATCGCAATTTTACTTGTGCCAACGCATTTTTCCTGCAGAAAATAAGTAAATTAGTTGCTTTTATGCGATGGATGCATGCGATCGCAATATTCTCAATTTAACACTTTTGGTCATGATTTTGTATATTTTTACCGTCACATTCCCTCATTGTTTTACTTATTTGCGCTGTAATAACATGCATTTTAGCTATCGCATGGCTAGACGATTGCAGCCTCATTGTTTTACTTATTTGCGCTGTAATAATGTGCATAAACTGAAGATTTTCTTTAGAGAGTCTGCCGCCTTATTCAAATTTCTAGATTTCTCGAGGTGCGTTATTCAAATTTTATGAACCAAAATATTCTTAATTTCTATCTTGGTCTCTTCCTGAAATATTTCTAATACTTAGGAACCACAAGTTTAACCTTCAAAAAGACTTTTCTTGTTTCCAGGACATTGCATGATTTATTTCAAAACTTTTTTCAACTAGGGTGTTTCCAAATGATTTTTATCCTTGCGCGTTTTAGATATTCTTTTTATGACCTTGTGCTGATCCAAGTGCCTTGCCTTCGTTTTGGCTTGCCCCCACGGGTGTCATGCGAGCATCCAACTACGAGCACAATGCTCTTTCTCAGTCTAAACTAATGCCCATTTGGCAGCGGAGTTGCGATCACTTGATTTATGCATTGATCACAATTCCTACCTTCATTTTGGCTTGGCCCCACGGGTGTCATGCGAACATCCAACTACGAGTAGGATCCGATCTCAACGTTATGATTTTTTTTTTTTTTAGATGACTAAAAGTAGCAAGGTTGAAAATAAATACTGGCACCCCCAAATTTAAACGCAACAATGTCCTCATTGCTGATAGACTGAAATAATTCATGCAATGCTCTTAGGAAGATTTGTAAAGATCATTTTGAAAGAAAGCTGGTGGACCGCTAACTTCTAGAAATATTTCATGAATTGACTATCCTGAAATTAAGTTGATTCTAGTACATGCGATGAGAAATAGAGGCGTGTGTTTCATCATTGAAATCATAATTGGTACGGAAAAAAATGCAATGACTAACTAAAGTAATCAATCATTCAATGATTGCGCCAACTAAAGAGGATGCGATGATAAAATTATCAATGTTAAGAATGAGATGCGAGAGTGCAAAATTTGGAATAAACAAAGTCAAAGAAAGATACAACACCCAAATTTGCTCTATTGCTAACATCATCTGTGATCGCATCCTTCTTTGTGGCAGGTTGATTCTTCAATTGCGATGGGCTGAATGAACTGGTCACATTTTTCGGTTATCGTGTAGCTCTACCGCCATCGTTTACCACGATTGTTGCTAAAAAATCAAGAGGGTCAAAAATATGAAAGACAGAGTTGATAATATATATATATATATATATTTTGAAGAGTGGTGTTTGTACGAAAAAAGGTAGAGTAAATTCATGAAATAAAGATATAAAAAGGATACATAAAAAAATTGCGTCCCTGATGAGTTTGTATCGCATACTATCATAGGAAATGCTCATTTCTTCTTCAGTCAGGAATTCCTTAGGTCCACGGAGGTTTTCTCGCGATGCAAGTCTCCTCTGTGGTATATCTTGACTCTTTGCCCGTTGACATTGAATGCGTTGGTCTCATCCTCAAAGTGGGAGCCTTCATCACTTATTATGGAACGTGGGGTGCCAAAACGAGTGAAGATATTTCTTCGCAAGAATTTGGAGACTATTGTCGCATCACTTGCGATGCACGATACTGCTTCAACCTACTTGGAGACATAATGGATGACCAACAGAATGAAGTTGTGACCATTTAATGGTGGGAATGGTCCCATAAAATCTATTCCCCATATGTCGAAGAGTTCCAATTCTAAGATAATATTCATTGGCATCGCATTCTTCCATGAAATGTTACCCATGCGTTGGCACTTGTCGCATCTCATATAATAGTCTCTTGCATCCTTGAATAGAGTCAGCCAAAAATACCCACTTTGTAACACTTTTGCTGTTGTGCGTTGACCTTCAAAATGTCCACCATATGGTGAGTCATGGCATTGGGATAGTATGCGCTGGTGAGCAGCCTCTAGTATACATAGACACAAGATCTGGTCTGACCCCCTTTTGTAAAGATTTGGCTCGTTCCAACAATAGGATTTACATTTGTGTATAAGCCGCCTGTTTTGTGGGCTATGTAATTCTCCGAAAATTGTTCACAGACCAGATAATAGATCACATCTGCATACCATGGTAATTCTTCAATTTTGAACAGTTGCTCATCTAGGAAGGTTACATTCACCTTCGATTAGTTGATTTTCCCAATTTTCATTTTGATTCTTCAGTTACAATAAACGAATTTAATTTTATCACTAACGCACGATTCAGAGAAGTTTCTGGCCAATTATCACATAATTAATCAATTAATTAATAAATGAATATAATCATATTATATTCTTAATCTAAAGTTTGATATCATATATCTATTGTAGTAATTTCTCCTCCACTTGATATAAATCATATTTATATCTAATTTCCTCCAAAATAATGTATCTTATACATTTAGTCAATTATATCATTTATAACCAAACTCACTCTTGTCAGTTTAACATTTCAAACTGACCCAAAAACTGATTCTCGACTTTATCCAAGCTACCTAGAGGACCTTATGTACCTATGGCTCGAAGCTCCAATGGTACGTGAATAACTAAATAAACTCTTTAGCCACGAGATTCGCCATCCGTTAACTTTCAGGCATTCCACTAAAGACCAATAGCTGAACTCTTTTTACCACAGATATATTTCTGTGTCCATCAGATATAACCAATCATGAGTACGATGACCCTTCACAGATGCTCTTAAATACAGTTGGGCCAATTTACCGTTTTCCCCCTGTAGTTACATCTCACTTCTTAAGTACCACTGATTTCTCTAATTATGTGTGAACACCTATTAAGCTAAGAGAAGGTATGTGGCGCCACATCGTTCAAGCCCTGGAATCAGCCCAGAAGGGAGCTATCAATCTACTAGCCCCTAATTCGGGGAAGGAGTGAATTATATCTTGTGTAGCTGAGTTCTGAGTCCTAAATCAAACGAATCCCAAAAATGATAGGTTTGAGTTGGTGACCTAGCCACTCGCACCTATATAAATCAAAGGACCGCCCTCAATGCTAGAAGTTCCCAACTCAATCAGGATTGAGGTCATGTTACCTATGGTCATCCTAGTGAAGTGAAGTCTCTGTCATGAACGGTGTTATATAATGAGACATTAACACTTTATGGTCAGGTCTTATACAAACTCTCTGTATAGGACACTCCCGTTCGCATGTCCCATACACGAATAATCAGGATCAGACCATCTTTGACAAGTCACAACACTTATGACAATTCCACAAAGTGGGCCGCATCCATAGCATTACCAGGATAAGGTTTCCCTACTATATTCATATACTATAGACCATTTTGGTTATCACTTAAGACATGTTTCACTTGTATGTCACCACATACATGCTTAAGTTACATACTAATAACCATGGATTTTATGTTTATTAGTTTGTGGTCAAGCAATTAAAACAAACAACTGAACAAAATCAAGATGTGAAGTAAAATATCATATATTATATATCACAAGCGTTCGTACAAACTATTTACAAACTACAGGACACGAGACTTTAGGGTATCAACACAAACAATAAAGGCTTTGTACTTTGTCCTATAATATAGGTTATTGTTTTAGATTACAAGTTCGTTAGAAAAGATTTATTTTTAAGGATGAATAAAGAATGGCTTAAAATAAGAAATAAGTTATCAATGGAATATTGAGAAGGAGTATCCCAGTTTTCTAGATGTGGCGAAGTTTCATGTTAATGATTCCGAGCGAATAAGATATACATGCAAGAATTGTATGAATTCAATTTGGGAAAAATTAGATATCGTGGAACAACATCTATTAATATATGGAATATCTTTCTTATACTGTGAATGGGTATATCATGGAGAACTAGTAAACTTATAGTGGTTCTGAAAGTCATACAACTCATTCAATACACAATGTTGAAGTAGATAGTATAGAGGGTAATGTTGTCGAAGAAAATGAGATGTTGAATCTTATAAACGATCTACAAGTTCCAATTGAAAATGAAGATGCAAATGAAGAAGCGATTGAGAATGAAATGTACTCTAATGGTCAAGAAAGAGATACCACGAACTTATTCGAGGATTTAAAGACCGAAGCATGTAATAAACTATACCCTTGTTGTCCGCAATTTTCATCTTTGAACTTTTTAATGAAGTTGATGCATATGAAAGTTCTCAACGGCTGAAAGAAAAAATCGTTTGACATGTTGCTGGAATTGTTAAAAGCAAGGTTTCTAGCTGGAACCGCTATACCTACTTCTTTTTATGAAGCTAAGCGAAAATTGCGTGATTTAAGCCTAGGTTATGAGTTTATTCGTGCGTGCAAATATTATTGTGTATTGTACTAGAAAGAATTTGCAAATTTGCAACAATGCCTTGTGGTGAGTCTCGATAAAAAGTTAATGATGGAAAGGGTAAAAAAAAATAACACATAAAGTATTGCGTCATTTTCCATTGATACCGAAATTATAAAGATTGTTTGCATCAAAAGAATGCAGTTCTGACATGAGATGGTATAAATATAAGCAAGTTGAAATGGAGGATGTATTGCGACATTCAGCTGATGCAGTGGGATGGAAACATTTTGATCGTGAATTTCCTCATTTTTCTTTAGATCCCCGAAATGTTTGTGTGGCATTAGCTTCAGATGGGTTCAATTTGTTTGGAAATATGAGTACTTCTTATAGTATGTGGCCTGTGGTGATAATCCCTTATAATTGGCCCCATTGGAAATGCATGAAGGAAACAAACTTCTTCATTCTTTGCTCATACCTAGTCCAAAATCTCCTAGAAAGGAAATTGATGTTTACTTACATTCGTTGATTGAAGAGTTGAAAGAGTTATGGACAATTGGTGTGCGAACTTATGATTCTGTTATTAGTGAGTTTTTTCAACTATATGCCACCTTATTATTGATTATTAATGACTTTCCTGTGTATAGTGACCTATTTGGGTGGAGTACAAAATGTTATCAAGCATGTCCCATATGCAAAGAAGATAATTCATCTTTCGGGATAAGAAGGGAAATATCATTTATGGGACATCGACATTATCTTCGAGAGAATCATAGTTGGCGCCGAAGTAGGCAACATGATGGAAAAGTTGAACGTAAACCTCCTCCAATCATAATGAATGGAGAAGAGATTTTACAACAAATAAATATGTTGAACTTTTCTGTGCTTAGCAAACATCCATCGAAGCAAGATAAAAAAAAAACGAATTCTAAACTAGTCCAAACTATTGTTACGACATAAATTGGATGTAATACATATTGAAAAAAACATATGTGACAATTTGGTAGGCACATCGTTAAATATTGAAGGAAAGATAAAGGATACAATGAATGCTCGATTAAACTTACAAGATTTGAAGATAAGAAAGGACCTACATTTGATACAGGTCGATAATAGATTTGTAAAACCACATGCAGCATACACATTAACTAATAGTGAATGGATTTAGTTTTGTAAGTATTTGAAATCAGTGAAATTTCTTGATGGATTTGTGTCTAACATATTACGATGTGTGAATGACAAAGATAGAAAAATATCAGGGCTGAAAACACACGACTGTCATGTATTGTTTCATAGACTACTCCTTATTGGTATTTGAGCATACTTACCGAAGAACGTATCCACTGCAATTGTTTAATTGTGTACATTCTTTCACGACTTATCTGCAAAAACTATACATGTAAGTGATTTGAACATACTATAAGTAGACAACATAGTCATACTTTGTAATTTGGAGAAAACATTCCCGCCTACCTTCTTTGATGTAATGGTACACCTTGCTGTTTATTTACCATATGAAACCAAAGTGGTGGATTTGGTTAGTTACAGTTGGATGTATCCTATTGAAAGAAGTTTATGAACATTGTCTTTAGCAGAAGCATATGTAATGAATGAATCATGGAACTTCTGCTCGTGATATCTAAGTGGGATTGAAACAAGATTCAATAGAGATGAACAAAATCATGATATCATTCACAATCATGAGATATTTGGTGAATTTAAATTATTTAGGCAAAAGGTACAACTATTAAGGGCGTCAACTTTACGAACACTCTACGCGAAGGAAAAACGTATCGCACATTGGTACATTTTCAACAATTGTAAAGAAATAACATATTATCACAAGTACGTTTCAAACTTTATAAATTTCTAAGTTCTATGATAAATTCTTTGATATAACTTTCAGATGATCAAGTTTCTAGGCAACACTTGAGGTTAATTCGTTGTGAAGCTCAAAGCGCCTTTGACTTATATATAAGACATCAACACAAATTTCTCGATTGGTTTAGATCTCAAGTATACATACTATTAGAAGTTGAGAGATGATTCATTGTTTGTAGTCATTGTTAATGTATAATTAATTATCAGGTTGTACAACGGTGTGAGAGAGAAGATCTCTCCGATGATTTCTTTTCACTTGCAATGGGACCTTCGTCTGTGGTGCGCTCTTACAATGGATACATTGTTAATGGGGTACGATTTCACACTGTAGAGCATGATAATTGTCAAGCTACACAAAATAGTGGATTCCTAGTGGCTGGGGAGATCAGTGGGAACAAAAGTGTGGGTAACAATTTCTACGGTGTCGTAGACGAAATATTAGATGTCTAATATGCGAACAGAAGACGTGTTTTTATATTCAAGTGTAGATGGTTTGACATGGACAACAACAAAAGTAATAGGACACATGTTGATTTAGGATACAAAACGGTCAATACATCGCACTTTTGGTATGTCGATAAGCCTTTCATATTTGCTATCCAAGCACAACAAATATTTTAAATTGATGACATAAAATATGTTAGCAATTGGAAAGTTGTTCAAGTAGTCCAAAATAAGCAAATATAGGATCTACCAGAAGTGGATGATGTTGAAAATGAACAACTAGATTTACTAGAAATTATTGGTGGAGTCCAAGTGGATGAAACCATTGAGGAGGTTACTTTATGTAGAGATGGCATTGATCCTATAGTTGTATGATGACTTCATAAACAATGATGAAGAACAATTATCTTCGAATAACAGTTCAAGTGCTGATGAATAATTTGATTTAGATGACGATGATGAGTAATCATGTATCTACTCAATTCTCTTTCTCTATTTACATATATTTCATATTAATTTTATATTTTTTTGTCTTTTTTGTGTTTGTATACATACGATGTCAACTCGTAATAGGCAACAGGAGGCTGATGAAGAATTACAGGAGTAAGTGATATATCTAGGCAAAATGGGATCTTCTGTGGGTGACACTTCAAGTTAGTATATTTTGAAATATATTCAGTTGAATGAAATACATCCTAAAATGTTTTAAAATTTTTATTTCTCAGATAGTAGGCCAGCATCCACTAGGAAGAAATGTTAGCATTCGCGAAACATCGAGTTGGAAAAATACGTCCAAAACATGGGAGAATTCCAATCGTGATAAATAAGGGAGAGATGAAGCCCATTTCTCAACATTCGGTACGATTTAGTAATGCGATTGATGTTGCTATTAGATCTACATTTCTAGTACGATGTCGTACTTTTGCTGAGGTTACAATCGAGTTTATAGAATTGACTAAGAGTTAATTGTTGGCAAGTTATAAGTTTATTCTTTAGAGTCAATTGTAGGCTAATAGTCATGGACATCATATATGCTAATTCTTCCTTTATTATTTTGTAGCCTCATTTCGTGCTTGATTTATCAAGTCAACCAACTAGTCATTTTATAGAAAATCAAATGGAAAACTTCTTCAAAGAATTCAAAGCAGATTTGCACAGACATTACAGGAAATGTGGCAATCCTCAACAAGCACGTGCCAACTTGCCTAGCTGGCTTAAGAATTGATAAGAAGATTGGTATTTTTTTGTGTGACCACATCAAGAGTGAAGTCTTTTGGGTTAGAATAATTTAGGGCGTTATCATTTACTTCATTTACTATTAGAAAATATCTTTTTTTTTGTTCGAATGTAGGAAACGTCGAAGATGAACAAAAAGAATAGAGAAATTACCGTTCGACCATGTAGGCGGATCAAAGTTGTTCTTGAAAATTCAATTAGAGCACTCAAGTTTTCCCAGCGGAATCCAAATGTAAATTCCTCTAAGTTTCCTAATAAGTCCAGGATTGAACACAGGGATTTGTGAAAACAGATTGCCTTGGTAATTTTTATGAAGAACTTTGCGGTAATCGGATAAATAAATAAATCGTTGGATTTGTTGTTTGCATTGATGAAAAATAAGTAAATGTGGCGGAGTTTGAAAAGAGTTGGTAAATGAAAGATGCGATGAGTATGCGGTGAACAGGTTGAGAAAGGTTCGACTAACACTTCCTAGGATGCATTCATGCAACATGCATACAATAGTAAACCACCTCTCAATGCAAATACTATGGCTTCTAATGCTAGAACGCATGCGATATATGCGATAAGTCTATAGGACCATATGGGCAGGTGAATGTGGTCTTGTCTTGGTCTTCTGAAGCTATCATAATTTGGTTGTATCCAGCATAACCATCCAGGAAGCAGTAAAAATCATTTCTAGCTAGACGATCTAGCATTTGATCAATGAACGACAGGGGGAAATGATTTTTCTTTGTGGCCGCATTCAGCTTGCGGTAGTCCATGCATATGCGCCATCTAGTGATGGTCCTTTGCAGTATTAATTCGTTGTTCTGATTCGAGACTATCGTCATTCTGCCCTTCTTCGGCACACATTACACGAGGCTGACCCACGTGCTATCTGCTATAGGATAGATAATGCCCGCATCTAGCCATTTGATAATCTCCTTCTTGATGACCTCCTTCATCGCAGGGTTGAGTCTGTATTGATGTTCAATTGTTGCTTTGTGGTCATCTTCAAGACGAATGTGGTGCATGCAGTATCAGGGTTAATTCTCTAATGTCGGCGAGTGTCCAGCCAATTGCTCGCAAATGCTTCCTAAGAATGCATCAACGCATTCTTCTGATCTTCGTTGAGCATAGAGGAAATGATAACTGGCAGCTTTTCATTCTGCCCCAAAAATGCGTACCTTAAATGGGTTGGTAGGGTCTTCAATTCAAGTGTTGGTGGCTACACTAGGGAAGGTTGCATTGTTTTTCTTTCTTCTTTTTCTGTTAGCTCTTCTTCTTGGTTTGCGATCATTTCTTCTTCCTTGCTTGTTTTTTTTATGATCGCATTGCAGGCAGCAACAGATGCACTGGCATCCTCTTCTTCATTCTCTTCATCAAACTTTTCTTCTTCAATCGAATTCTGGTCATCATCAGAGTCATGCAGATCTTCTTCATCCAAAAACTTCATGGAACGAATTATGTTAAATTTGATCTTCTGCCCATTGATACTAAAAGTAATTTCCCCTTTATGCACATCAATTTTAGCACAACCCGTTGATAGAAAAAGTCACCCCAGAATGATGGGCACATCTTTGTCGGCTTCGTAGTCTAAAATGATGAAGTCAGCTGGCAGGATAAATTTGTCAATTGTTATCAGCACATCCTTCACCTTTCCCTCTGGATGCACCAGAGGTCTGTCGGCCAGCTGGAGAGTCACTGTTGAGGGCACAAGTTGCCCCACATTCAATTGTCTAAAGATTGACAGAGACATCAAATTTATGTTGGCTCATAGGGCTTGCCTGATGTATAGTCCTCCTATGGAGCAAGGAATTATAAAGCTCCCAGGATCGCTCATCTTCAGTGGAATTATTGATTTGGAACTTTGCGTTAACACCACCGTGGAAAATTTTCCAGCTCCCCTCTTCTTAGTTACCATATCCTTTAGAAACTTGGCGTAGGTAGGCATCTCCTCAATTGCTTCATGAAAGAAATGTTAACAAGTAATTGTTTTAACATAGATAAGAAGCGTTGGTACTGTACCTCTTCATTCTTTTTCTTCCTTAGTCTCTGTGGGAAAGAGGGTAACTGAACTTTCACGGTTCTTGCTTCAGTTGGCTTTGGGGTCGACATAACTTCTGGTTCTACTACTTCTTTTTCTTTTTCTTCTTCTTGCATCACTGGAATCTTAGGTTCAGCCGCAATGGAAGTTGTTCTACTAAGCTTCTTCTTTTCTCCCTCCACAGTCTTCCCACTTCGTAATGTCACAACCTGACATTGCTCTTTACCTGATCCCCTCGGGTTGCGTGGAAATTCAGTTGAACTTGGCAGAGCCCCTTGCGGTCTACTCTTCAGCTCACTCACAATCTGGCCCATTTGTAGTTCGAGATTGTAGATGAACGTGGCCTGACTTTGATGCACGGTCTCATTTTTCTCTATGTATTGCTTCAATAGGCTCTCCAAAGAAGAGGATTGCGGTGGTTGTTGTGAGCTACTTGCTTGATTGCTTGTTTGACCATTGTTGCGTGGGAAGAGTCCTGGTGGCCCTTCTTTCTGCACCACAGGTTGGAAATTTTGTTGTTGATTCTTCCAAGAAAAATTGGGGCGGTTCCTCTACCCAGGGTTATAAATATTCGAAAAAGGGTTATTCTTTATAAAATAGACAGATTGTGGATTTTGCGGGCAATCTTCCATCGCATGCCTATCACCGTAAGTCGCACACCTTGCGATGTTTTAACTGATTGCGTTGATTTATCCGGTTTGCAGTGTTGGGCTGCTGATCGCAATTCCTTGGATTAAATTCATCATTATGGTCATCTGGTTTTATAGTGAAGCAATGGCACCATTGTTTTCGTCATTATCTTTGAGTCTCAATCTCTGGTCACTCTCTCTTCAATCTTCATGGTTCTTCAAGATGCGATCCAAGATATTCTCCGCCTCGTCATATGTTTTATCAAGTAGACTACCAGGGGTTGCCGCATTGGTAGCGGTGTGCGAAGTGTGATTCAAACCATGATAAAAAATCTCCATTTGAAGGCAGTCTGGCAATCCATTATGTGGACAGTCCCAGACCAATCTTTTAAACCTCGCTCAAGACATCGCGGAGCGATTCGTCCATGTCTTGTTCAAAATTTGGTGATAAGTTTCTCTTCATCTGGCGTTTCTCGATAGGTGGAAATAATTCTTCATAAACTTTTCCACTACTTGTTTCCCAAGAAGTGATCTCTCCTGGCTCGACGAGAATATGTCCATTTTCCTAGCCTGATCATAGAGAGAAAATGGGAACAACGTTAGTCGAACTTCTTCGGCAAAGATGTTCGGGAACACAAAAAGTATTGAAGATTTCAATAAAGCTTCGGAAGTGAGCATACGGGTCCTCGCCACGCCTTCCTCCGAATTGACCTGCAGTCTGGATTCATTTACAGCATCACTGGCTTCATTTCGAATCGGCTTCCATCGAGGGCAGGCCTCATGATTCCCAGAGAGAATCATAGAGGTTGGCGATGCATAGCCCCTAATGGGCCTATTGCGATCGTTTGCCAACAGAATTGGATTCGCCATGACATAGTTATCATAGTTGATAGGATCCCCTTTTTTACGTCCCCGTGTCCCTCCCCAGGGACTTTTCTAAGCTGTTCGGGCCACATTCTATTTCGATTGCCTTTTCTGATAATGGAATCCGCGGACAACCAGGGATGGCCATTATAAGGTTTACAAGTGTTTATTTGGTGGTGCTCCATTTCCAAGCTACTCCGCCATCTCTTCTTTATTGGATTTGTGTGCTGTTGGAAGTTTCTCAATCTCTTCTAAATGTCCTCTCAATCTCCGAGTCGTTAATTCGCCAGAGATTTAGAGTCTGCAAATAAATCACAAAAATTACCGTTAGCACTCTATTTTGCTGAAGTCCCCGGCAATGGGGCCAAAAATTTGATGTTTGGTTTTTATGAAGTGGAAATGTGGGTGATAAGCGTGGATTGGAATTGCGTTGCGTGCACTCAATTTTCCAGCGGAATCACAAATGTAAATTCCTCCGAGTTTTCCTGGTAAGTTCAGAATCGAACACAGGGACTTGTGAAAATAGATTGCATTGGTAATTTTTTGAAGAAGTTGGGTAACTGGATAAAAAATAAATCGTTGATTGTGTTTGTGTTGAGGAAAAGAAAATAAATTAGCAGATTTTGAAAAAGGTTGGTAAACGGAAGATGCGATGAGTATGCGGTGAACAGGTTGAGAAAGGTTCGGCTAAACACTTCCGAGATGCGCTCATGCAATGCAACAAATAGAAACCTACTCTCGATTTCGAATGCTACGGCTTCTAATGCTAGAACGCATGCGATATATGCGTTAAGTCTATACGACCTACACATAAGCCTCTATTCTTATTTATGTGATGATAGGATAGCACACACACAAATAAGGCGACCACATAATATCATTCCCATCTCTAGGATGCATGCGATGCAAGTTGACAAACAAAGCTTATCTTTAAGTGCCTATCTCTTGTTTATGCAAGTTTAATCTTGCTCTTTCGAGTCCAAATTCTAACCTAGCTCTCTCGATTCATTAGGTTCTTTCTTTAGACTCTATCTTGAGTAACTCTAAAGGGATTTTGCACCGCATACAACAACACAATCGCAAGCAATGTACTTCCTAGGTCATAGTAGCTTAGTTCTTCTCAACCCATTTGATTAGTTTAGCTACTCATGCATGCTAAAAGAGTGAACAGATGTAGAAATAGAACTTCCATTGTATAAATACAAAGATGAAGTATACAATAACAATGCAAGTATAGAATAAAAGGCCTGGTAGTAATCTCTTGCTGCCAGGCATTTACACTGTTTTCTACTTGTGCTCAAAAGATAATCTCGCTCTCGCGAGGGTCAGCCCGCTCTTTGCTTCTTCGCCTCTAGGTTCTCTCTCAAGTTGCCCTGAGCATTCTCCGGCGCCACCACTCTTCTCTTGCTTTACCTTAAAATAGAAAGAAAAACTATGGACAGAGGTGTGAACTTGTGGAACAAAAGATTGTTAAAACGATGAACTCTTTTTCTGTAGAATTCCCTTGGTATTTATAGAGCATCCATGGTGAAAGGCGACTTCTCTCTCATGGTTGTACAGATGGGACGGCTTTAATTCCTGATTGATGCGCCGAATAATTGTCACCGAAAGGCTGAATGTACTTTGTGATCGTTATGGCCTGTCAACTTAATTCGGATTCGACTGACATCAGCTTTCTATCCCATCACGCTTAATTAGCCTTTCACCCAGATGCACCCACCATGTTGTGCTGACCAAGTTGCAGCGATCCTTCTCGGGCAATTGTTTGTGAGCACGATCATCATAAAGCCTTGTGGTGAAGTTGCGCTCGACCAATGATTCCTTATGGTCGTAATTCTTGCATTGTGTCAACGCATATTCTGCACAAAAATATAAAAATCAACTGTTCTAATGCGCTGAACGCATGCGACTGCAATATTATGAGATTGATGCTTAATGGACGTAAATTAACATACTTCATCAACGCAATCGAACATTGTTTAAGAACTTAATACTATGATAACGTGCATTTCTGCCCGTTATCACCTATTTAGGGAAACACACTCTAAAGGAGGTAAATTCGTGAATCAGGTAGTTGAAAATGCACATGTAACCATTTTTGTTTTACTTTTGTCTTGTTTTTCATTTCTAATTTCAGTTGCTCGTACTTACACATTTAATTAATATGTCCCGAATCAAATGTTAGAATTACAATCCAACCCCACTCCAGAAAGTTCCCAACCACTAACAGGGGATGAAATTCGTGGGATGGTATTGGGTAGGAGACTTGGATATTCAAAAGGCCTAGGTTGGGGCCCTAAACCTAAGTCAAGAAGGGGTAGCAGCTCATCGAGTTGTTCATCTACTCAAGAAACAAATAGGGAGGTAAGGGAATTGAGAGCCAATTTTAAACAGTCTCAGTTGAGAATTAAGGAACATGAAGACGTTAAAAAACAAATGACAGAGGATCATGCAAGACAAATAGAAGAAATGAAAATAATGATTGAAGACATGATATGGTCACAGAGAGGAGAGCCATCGAATTAGGTATGATTACTTCATTATTTAGTTGTCTAATATGTTGTTATCCTGTAGTTATAGTAGCAAAGTAGTTATGTCTTACTAGTAGCTTTATGATAAAGAATTGTTGGCTATCCTGTAGTTATGGTAGCCAAACAAGTAGATTTTGATGTTTTTTGTCGTTATTATGTGTTTATTTATTAGTGTCGGGAATGTCATGGGGAAAGTTTGAGTTTTTTGTATGTTCGTTCTTGTTTATGAAGTTTGAATGTTGGGGGGAGAGGGTAGAGTTCGGTTATAATCGTTTTGGAGTTGAACTTGTAGGTTTTTGTGTGTGTGTGTTTTTTTTTATGTTTATGAGCGTTTGGAATGTCGTGGGGGGTGGGTAGAGTTTGGTTATACTTTCTTTACTCATTTTTTTGTTGAACTTGGAGCTTTTATGTATTTATGGATGTTTATGAACGTTTGAACAGGTTGTGAGGAGTGGGTCAAGTTTGGTTTAGATTGTTTTGGGGGGAAGTTTGAGTTTTTTGTGTGTTCGTTGATGTTTATGAAGTTTGAATGTTGTGCAGGTGGGTAGAGTTCGATTATAATCGTTTTGGAGTTGAACTTATAGGTTTTTTTTTTTGTTTTTTATGTTGAACGTCTGGAATGTCGTGGGGTGGGTAGAGTTTGGTTATACTCATTTTGCTCATTTTACCATTGAACTTGGAGTTTTGTGTGTTTATGGATGTTTATGAAGTTCGAATGTGTGGGGGGTGCGTCGAGTTTGGTTTAGATTGTTTTGAGGGGAAAGTTTGAGTTTTTTTTGTGTGTTCATTCTTGTTTATGACATTTAAATATGTTGTGGGGGGTGGGTTGAGTTTCATGATACTCATTTTGGAGTTGAACTTGGAGTTTTTTGTTTATTTCTTGAAGCATCAAGGAAGGATGCATCACGTACTTTACTATGGAAACTGAATACGTAGCTGCTTGTGAAGCAGCTAACGAGGTTGTTTGGATGAGGAAATTCCTTACACATTTGGAAGTTGTTTCAAATGTGGATTTGCCAATCACTCTTTATTGTGATAACAACAGGGCTATGGCAAATTCAAAGGAACCTTGGAGTCATCGTCGAGGCAAGCATATCGAATGGAAATATAACATAATCAAGGAGATTATGCATCGCGGTGATGTGATGCTCATGAAGATCATGTCGGAGCACAACGTTACTGATCTCTTTAAAAAGGCTATCATGGCTAAAGTGTCCGAGGGTCACCTAGAGAGTCTAGGTCTGTGAGACATGCGACATCTTATCTAGAGCAAGTGGGAGATGATACTGAGGTATAGTGTATGCCCTAGTTTATTGTATATTGTACTTGTAATTTTTCATGTATTGTACATTAGTCTCCCGAGGCATTAGGACAAGTGGGAGATTATTGGGATTATTGTCCTAATTCTCCCTCGTAGTTTGTAAACTGTACACATTGTTATGAATAAAATAAGAGTTATTTTATTTGGAATTATATCCAATAAACAAAGCTCCATTGTTATTGTATATAAACTTAAAAAGGTCTGTAGTATAAGGATTAAGAAGGGATACCCGATCCTGGTGACACTACGGATACGGCCTGCTTTGTATGGGTTTACAAGTGTTGTGAGCTACTACAGATTGTAGATCCTGACCACTCATGTGGAGACATGCGAGCGGGCATGTCCTATACAAAGAGTTTGTATAAGACCGAACCATGAGATAACTAGTCTCTTTATATAACGTCGTTGATACTTAAGACTTACATCTCACCTAAACAACCATAGGTGACATGACCTTAATCTTGAGTGTTTTGGGAACTCCTGCCATTTAGGGCGGTCCTTTGATTAGTATGGGTGAGAATGGCCAAATTGCCAACTCAACATGCCTACCTTTTTAAGGATTTGTCTGATGTGGGAGCTAGGAACTCAGTTACACAAGATGGGATTCACTCTTTCCCTGAAGTAGGGGTAAGTAGATAGATTGGTCCCTTAACGACTGATTCCGAGTCTTGAACATAGTGGCCACAACTTCTCTTTGGAAGAGAGGATTCAGTCATAGTAGGACTATGATTTATGTTCATTAGAGGGATCAGTGGTACGTAAGGAGTTAGATATAACTACGGGGCATAATGGTTATCGACCTAGCTGTACTTACGAGCGATCTGTGAAGGGTTATTGCACTGTTGACTGGTTGATATGGACACAACATATATATGTAGTAAGAAGAGTGTAGCTGTTAGTCTTTAGTGGAGTGCCTAGAAGTTAACAGATGGTGGATCCCATGACTAAAGAGTTTAGTTAGTTATTCACGTACCATTAGAACTTCAAGCTACAGGTCCATAAGGTCCCCTTGTTAGCTCAATGGATTCAAGTTGAGAATCAGTTCTTGGTGTTGATTTGAAATGTTCAAATTGACAAGAGAAAATTCGATTATACATGATATGATCGGTGTGATGTATGAGATACATCAAATGGAGGATTAATGTAAATGAGATTTACATTAAGTACCATGAAATAGAAAAGAACTATGGTCTATATGTTTCATGAGATGAAATATTAAAACTATAGGTTATAAATATAATATGGTATGTTGGTTATCATATATATTTATAATAATATTAATTATTGGATAATTATCTCTTTTTCTCTAATAACCAATTGAGTGGGAGGTTATTGGTAGTTTCATGGTAACCGTGAGATAAAAAGGAAAAATGTTTTTCTAAATTAAGAAGAGTTTTTTTTCAAGAGTTGTGATTCTTGGAAAGTACTCACAGATCGCTGTCAAGTGAATTGGATTCACTAAACGATAGCTGAAAGAGAGACTAAACAATCGTGGTGTGACACTATATGATAGTTCACTTAGCTGGCCGTAGCTAAACGATCGTGGAGCATTTTCTATACGATTGCAGAGTATTTGCTATACGATTGAGCATTCGTCTACAAGATAGACTCTTGTCATCTCCCACTTGCTCAATCGTGTACACGATTATTATTCCTCCGATCTCTTCCTCTAACCAAGTCCACATAGAGCCCATACTTTTGGATTCTCACAATGAGAATACCAAGGTAGCCATTGTGGTGGTGTCTTACTCAACTGGACCGAGGTCGAGGTGTTGGAGGCTATTCGTTGGGTTCATGATCTTGGAGATCGTTGAGTTCATGCTTGTTGTTGATCATACTATCTTGCAGTCGTAGTGTTTGAGCGTCCGTGTGTTGCTGTCTTGGAGACTGATCGAGTGTTCGTGAACAAGGGAGTTTGAAGCATGAGTCTTCAAAGGTATGTATAATCTTTCCCTTGATCTTTGTAAAATATGCTGTAATTTCGTATTGTGCATGACCTGTGAGTTTCGTTTCTTGATTGTAATTGTGTATGTTCAATTTTGAATAAAATTTAGAACGATCATTTCGTTGCTCATGGAAATCCTCATGTCTAATTTCCTTCAATTGGTATCAGAGCCAGGTTATTCTGATATTTCAAATTTCACTACTATTTTGAACTTCTTTTACAGTCATGGTGGGTTTTCTGCATTTGTGTTTAAGTGTTAAATGTGTTTGTGGATGGCGTTGATGAATGTTTACGGGTTAATTGCCTCTGTTTAAAGTTTTCTTTTAATTACAAAGTGATTTGTAAGGGCTCCTGTGTTTTTGGGAATAAACAACAAGCAATTGAGTATGTAATTCAAAGTGTTTGAGTTTGTCGAGTCATTCCTAATGAATTTTTGAAGCATGAAGATGTTGTTCGTAGCGAGGAAGAAGTCATTCCTAACGTATTGTGTAGCCTCAGGTAAACGATTGTTGGGATTTGGCTAAACGATCGTGTAGATTTTTCTATATGATTATGTAGTATTTACTAATTGATCATTTAGCTATGCTAATTAATGGGGTAAAATGTTTGCTCTATTGCGTAGCGTTGGTTTCTTGATCGCATAGACACTAGAGGTAAACGATCGAGTGGGAACATTTGATGCTTATCGTTTAATAAAAGACACGCATATTAAACTATCGTGTAGTTAGCATGCATCATCGCATAGTCAGTGACTACATGATCACGCGGTATACAATACTTTGGCGCTCGCTCAACGATCGTTTAGATGATTGTGCTTCACCGCATCGTTGTCATTTAGACGATCGTTTAAGGCTTGTGTTGCATTGTGTGCTGCACAATCACGAACCTAATGTTTCACCGCGTACACAATCGTTGCTAAACGATCGTTTAGCTCTGGAAGTATTGGTAAACGATTGAGTAAAGCGTTTACTCTTTCGTGTAGACGATCACATGGGTTTTGGTACACAATCAGTGGAGACGCAGACTTCGACCGGATGGTTCAAGACTTGGTTTGCCTGTTTGAATCGGAGACTCTTTGTTTTTGTAATAGTTAGCTTTTGTTTTGTGGATTGGAGGCTAATTATCCCGGTTCATCAACTTTTGTTTAATATACATTAGATGTATGTGATTTATATGTTTACCCACCTTAGGTTGTGTAATTATTCATGCATCATTTATTATAAGTGTTATAATATGGCATGATGAAATTATAAGAGAGGATGCGCATACATCATGAAATATAAGAGTTATATTTATGCATGTAGTAAGCATATTCATGCATCATCTTTATATTATAAGCATTATAGTATAAAGGTGTATGAAAGCATGTGTGCTTAGTTCGTTGCTGTTTTGTATAAGTGTTATATAAAAAGTAGCAATGAATGAACAATGCATGAAGCATGACACTTAGGCTGTTTGTAAAAGTTAAGAATTCAGTGTATGTGTTTGCTTTGCGTTGTGGTTGGTTTTGGTTGTTTCTGTTATAAGCGTTATAATATTAGAACTAAAATCGATAAGAAAGAGTTGCATACAGACTTTGGTGAACTCATATTTTAAAAGGATTTTAAAATTGGATTGAGATAGAACTAAGTTCAAGGTTCTAATGGGATTAGCGACCTAGTTTAATCTTTTTAAATCGGTTTAATAGGATTAAATTGATTTGCATAAAAGATTAAAATTGTATTAAATCTATCTATAAGGGACCTTTTGTCTAAGGCAGGTTCTGTCTAGGCTGAGGTACTTAAGCTGATAGAAGCAGAACATCCCTACCTGGGAACCTACCTGCAAAGGTGAATTAGATAAATTATTTGCAAGTATGCGACAATTGGTCAAAGATTCCATTAAAGAGTTTAATGGATGATGATCAAAAGTTGTTTAACTATCCAAGGTAAAAGTTACTCTTAGGCAAACCTAAAAAGTCACTTAGTTAAAATTTGCCATGTTTTTTCTAAGTAAACTAAATCCTAGGTTATAAAATACTCAATGGGAGAAAGAGATGTATATGATATGTCAATGATTCCACTCATGTTTCTCCCTTAATGTTTAGTCGTGAGATTCATGCTTGGCCTCGTGGTGCCCTGGGAGCATCCCCCTTCGGATGGTGTTTGCATGAGTCAATATCAAGGTGGACAGAGAGAGTGTTTATAGTAAATGGGTGAAGGGTGTGTGTCAACACGTTCAACGATCTCCTTCATTGGTTCGCACCATAAGATCATTCTTGCATTCCCCTATGGCACCGTGGGAGCGTCCCCCTTCGGATGGGTTTTGTGAAGTTTATCAATATCAAGGTGAACTCCAGAAATGGATAGTGTCAGTTTAGTTTTTGCCCCAATCAGATTTTTTTCCTTCGGATTGGCTGCTTCGGGTGGAACTCTAGGGCCTAAAATGACGAGTCACACTTACGGAAAATTGTTAAGTAAGTTAATGATTTCTTGACCAAATCAATGATGGTTAGTCATTATAGAAGCAAGAGTTGTTCTGGTATTAATGGCTAGTTGAGAATGTCTCAATTCAGAGGAGGGATAAATTGACCACTCTTGGCGGCTTTTGTCCTAAACCTTTGAAGCCTTGTTGCGAAACTAGATGTCACACGGGGTTCATACTAGTTTTGCTAAACCATATTATATGTTGTATGTCTTTTCAATGAGTATTTGCTTAAAACCTAACATAGGTCAATGTGTTTTTGTTTTTCAGCAACATGTTTGATTTTCCGTTTAATGCCTCTAATTTGACCGATTTCATACAGTGGAAAGAGTCTTGTAAAACATATTTCGTGGTAAACAACCTCCAGTTTGTCATGGTTGAGGAGTGTCCTCAATTCCCGACCTTTGATGCATCACGAAGTGTTAGTAATACATATGAGGTGTGGATGAAGGCTAATTATTGGCCCAACTTCACATATTGGCTAACATACCTGATGTTTTGGCCAAAAGGGTTGGGAACATGGTCATTGCACGTGAGATCATGGACTCGTTGCAAGATTTGTTTGAATGTCAGTTCTTAATTTTTTAGCACAAAGGGATGGATGATAATACCAGTAGTGTCAGTTCCCAAGTTAAACTTCACGAAGAGAAAGCAAGTGTTGCTGACTTTGTTGAAGTTCACTGATGAGAAGTGTTCTCTAACATTGAACCTCTAGCTTATTTCAGTTCTGATACTGATCCCACTACTCTCCAAAAGAGGAGGAAATCTAAGGACAGTAAATATGATTTATTGGTCTTGGAGACGTGTTTGGTAGAGAATGATGATTTTGCCTCGATCCTTGTTTTGGGTGTTACTAATCACATCAGTTCGTCTTACAAAGGATTTAGTTCCTGGCGAACGTTGCCACAGGGAGAGTTGACTCTTCGAGTCGATACTAGTGAGGTTGTTTCAGCTGTTGCTATAGGCAGGCTGAAGTTATTTTTGGACAAGAAACGTTATCTAGTTTTGGATAATATTTTTGTAGTTCCTCATATCAAGAGGAACTTAATCTCGGTTTCTTGTCTCGTTGAGCAAGGTTATACAATCTTCTTTTCTGAGAGTAAAGTGTTTATTTTCAAAAATGGAATGGTGATTGGTCTTGGTTCAATGGAGAATAACTTGTATATACTAAGGTCGTTAGTCATAAAAGCCTTGTTTAATACTGAAATGCTCAGTAGGGTGACAATAGCTAAAAGACCAAAGGTTTCTCCTAAGGAAAATGCTCATCTTTGGCATGTAAGGTTAGGTCACATCAACCTCAATAGGATTGAGCAGTTGGTGAAATGTGGACTTCTAAAGAGTTTAGAAGAAAACTCCTTGCCGGTGTGTGAATCATGCCTCAAAGTCAAGATGACCAAAAAACCTTTTATTGGAAAAAGTGACAGAGCCAAGGAAACCTTGGAGCTTGTACATTCAGACCTCTATGGTCCAATGAGTATTAAGGCTCGGGCTCAAGGTGGGTATGAATATTTCATCTCTTTCATAGATGATTATTCAAGGTATGGGTATCTCTACCTAATGCGACGTAAGTCTGAAGCCCTTGACAAGTTCAAGGACTATAAGACTAAAGTTGAAAACTTTTTAGGTAAGAAGATAAAAACACTATGATCTGATCGTGGTGGAGAGTATATGGACCTCCAATTCCATAACTATATGATAGAACATGGGATTACGTCCCAACTCTCGGCCCCGAGTACACCTCAACAAAATGGTGTATTAAAAAGGAGAAACATAACCTTTTTTTGACATGGTTCGGTCTATGATGAGTTATACTCATCTTTCAGACTCATTTTGGGGTTTTGTAGTGGAGACTACATGTTACATCCTGAACAATGTTCCCTCGAAAAGTGTTTCTAAAATACCTTTTGAGTTGTGAAGAGGCCGTAAAGGTAGTTTATGCCACTTCAAGATTTAGGGGTCTCTGGCCCACGTGCTTGTGACTAATCCGAGGAAGTTGGAACCGCATTCGAAAGTTTGCCTCTTTGTAGGCTACCCCAGGGAAATGAAGGGTGGATACTTCTATGATCCGAGTGAGAACAAAGTGTTTGTTTCTACAAATGCTATATTCTTGGAAGAAGACCACATCAAGGATCATAAACTACAAAGTATGCTTTTTTCCCATAAGATTTCTAGTGAGACTGAGACTATTGAGGGTTCAACAAGAGTTGTTGAATAGACTGACAAATCAATAAGAGTTGTTGAGGTTGGTACATCAAGTCAACCAGCTCAAGAGTTGGGACTCCCTCGATGTAGTAGGAGGGTTATGAACCCAACAGATCACTACATTGGTTTAACTGAAGCCCATAACATCATTTCTAATGATGGAGTCGTGGATCCATTGTCTTCTAAGAAAGTAATGGAGGATGTTGACAAGGATGAGTGGATTAAAGCCATGAACCAGAAGATGGAGTCTATGCACTTCAATTAGGTCTGGGAGCTTGTAGATCTGCCTGATGGGGTAAAACCTATAGGGTGTAAGTGGATCTATAAGCGAAAGCGAGGTGTAGATGGAAAGGTGAAAACCATTAAGGATAGACTCATGGAAAAGGGTTATATCTAGGTCGAGGGAGTGGATTATGAGGAAACTTTCTCACCTGTGGAACATTAGATTTGACAGTTCGGCCAAATCATTTGGCTTTGATCAGAACGTTGATGAGCCTTGTGTTTACAAGAAGATCATCAACAGTTCAGTAGCCTTCTTGGTACTGTGTGTAGATGATATTCTACTCATTGGGAATGATGTAGGGTTTTTTATTTACATTAAAAAGTTTCTAACTACCCAATTTCAAATGAAATATTTGGGTAAGGCACAGTACGTTCTAGGGATCAAGATCATTCGGGATCGTAAGAACCAGAGGTTAGCCTTGTCTCAGGCATCGTACATCGATCAAATGTTGATCAGGTACATGATGAAGAATTCCAGTAGGGGTTTATTACCTTTCATACATGGAATCGTTTTTTCTAAGGATCAATGTCCTAAGACACCTCACGAGGTTGAGGAGATAAAATGGATTCCCTATGCTTCAACTGTTGGAAACTTAATGTATGCAATGTTGTGTACTAGTCTTGACATTTTCTATGCAGTAAGGATTGTCAGTCGTTATCAGTCCAATCCAGGATTAGATCATTGGACGACGGTCAAGACGATCCTCAAGTATCTTTAGAGAACGAGGGACTACATGCTCATGCATGGAGATAAGGATTTGATTCTTACAGGATACACAGACTCTAACTTTTAGACCTATGGAGATTCTCGTAAATCGACATCGGGGTCAGTATTCACTCTAAATGGAGGGGTTGTAGTGTGGTGAAGCATCAAGCAAGGATGCATCACGGACTCAATTATGGAAGCCGAATACGTAGCTGCTTGTGAAGCAGCTAAGGAGGCTGTTTGGCTGAGGAAATTCCTTACAAATTTGGAAGTTGTTCCAAATATGGATTTGTCGATCACTCTTTATTGTGATAATAGTGGGGTTGTGGAAAATTCAAAGGAACCTTGAAGTCATTGTCGAGGCAAGCATATCAAACGAAAATACCACTTGATCAGGGAGATTGTGCATCACGGTAATGTGATAGTCATGAAGATCATATCAGAGCACAACGTTACTGATCCTTTTACAAAGGCTCTCACGACTAAAGTGTTCGAGGGTCACCTGGAGAGTCTAGGTCTTTGGGACATATGACATCTTGTCTAGGGCAAAGAGGAAATGATACTGGGGTATAGTATATGCCCTAGTTTATTGTCTATTATACTTTATAATTTTTCATGTATTGTACATTAGTCTCCCGAGGCATTAGGACAAGTGGGAGATTGTTGGGATTGGTGTCTTAATTTTTTCAGAGTCTCGTAGTTTGTAAACTGTGAATTTTTCCAGAGTCTCGTAATTTGTAAACTATACACATTGTTATGAATAAAATAAGAGTTATTTTATTTGGCATTTACTCATATCCAATAAACAAAGTACCATGGTTATTTTATGTACACTCATTTTATGTAAACTTGTGCCCACATCCGTGACTCTCCAACTGGCCGACAGATCTCTGGTTCATCCAGAGGGTAAGGTGAAGGACGTGCTGATCACCATTGATAAATTTATTTTGCTAGCTAACTTCATCATCTTAGATTATGAGGCCGACAAACATGTGGCCATCATTTTGGGGCGACCTTTCCTATCAACAAGTCGTGCTCAAATTGATGTGCACAAGGGAGAGATCATTTTGTGCATCAACGGACAAAAGCTCAAATTTAACATAATTCACACCATGAAATTTCTTGATGAGGAAGACTTGCCAAATTTAGAAGATGAATTGAATCTGATTGAAGAAGAAAAGTTTGATGAAGAGTATGAAGAAGAGGATGTCAATGCATCTGTAGCTGCCTGCAATACGATCGTAACAAAGATAAACAGAGAAGAAGAATCGATCGCAATGCAAGAAGAAGAGTTGAAGGAAGAAAGAAAAATAATGCAACCTTCTCTCGTGGAACCACCAACCCTTGAATTAAAAACCCTACCAATACATCTAAAGTACGCATTTCTGCGGCAGAATGAGAAGCTACTAGTAATAATTTCCTCTACACTCAACGTAGATCAAGAAGATGCATTAATGAGCATTCTCAAAAAGCATGTGCGAGCAATCGACTAGACGCTCGCTGATATCAAAGGAATTAGCCCCTCGTACTGCATGCACCACATTTGTCTTGAAGTTGACCACAAAGAAACCATTGAAAATCAACGCAGACTTAATCCTGCGATGAAAGAGGTCATCAAGAAGGAGATTATCAAGTGGCTGGATGCGGGCATTATCTATCCCATTGCAGATAGCACGTGGGTCAGCCCCATGCAATGTGTGCCTAAGAAGGGCGGAATGATGGTTGTCCCCAATGAGAACAATGAATTAATACCGCAAAGTACCATCACTGGATGGAGCATATGTATGGACTACCGTAAACTAAATGCGGCCACAAAGAAAAATAATTTCCTTTTGCCATTTATAGATTAAATGCTGGACAAACTAGCAGGGAATGATTTTTTATTGCTTCTTGGATGGATATGCCAGGTATAATCAAATCATGATAACTCCTGAAGACCAAGACAAGACTACATTCACCTGCCTATATGAGACATTCGCTTTCTACCGCATGCCGTTTGACCTTTGCAATGCACCAAGCACGTTCCAGAGGTGCATGATGACTATCTTTCTAGATTTTCTCGAGGACTCAGTATAAATATTTATGGATGACTTCTCCGTTTATGGGAATACTTATGAAGTCTGCCTGGCCAATTTGGAGAAAATTCTGAAATATGTGAAGAGACGAACCTGGTGCTTAATTGGAAAAAATGTCACTTCATGGTGACAGAGGGTATAGTGTTGGGGCACAAGTCTCTAAACAAGGGTTGGAGGTGGAAAAAGCAAAGATTGACGCAATTGAAAAGCTTCCATCTCTAACCAACGTGAAGGTAGTATGAAGCTTCCTGGGGCATGCCGGATTCTACAGACGATTCGTTAAAGACTTTCCTAAGATAGCAAGACCATTGAGTGCATTACTAGAGGCAGACAGAAAGTTTGAATTTGACAATAATTGCCTCAATGCATTTCGAATTTTAAAGGATGCACTAATTACCGCACCCGTCTTAATTGCGTTGGATTGGACACTGCTGTTCGAAATCATGTGCGACGCAAGCGGGTATGCGATGGGAGTTGCATTAGCACAAAAGAAGAAAACAATTTTGCATCCCATCGCATTTGCGAGTAAAACCCTGAACCCTGCTCAACTTAATTACACCACCACTGAAAAAGAGCTCCTGGCTGTGATTTTTGCGTTGGAAAAACTCTGGGCATACTTGTTGGGAACCAAGGTACTCATTCATACTAATCACTCGGCAATCAAATATTTGATGACAAAGAAGGACGCAAAGTCTAGATTGATCAGATGGGTTCTCCTCCTTCAAGAATTTGATATCAAGATAATTGATCGTAAGAGGACAGAGAATTAAGTTGCGGATCACTTGTCTAGACTGGAGAATCCTGAAGTAGACCGCAATGAATTTGAAGTGAGTGTCATGTTCTTGGATGAGCAGTTTTCGCATAGAAGAACTGCCATGGTATGCGGACATCTTTAACTATTTGGTCTGTGAACAATTTCCTGAAGATTCCACCTACCATCAATGGAAGAAGCTCAAGAATGAATGCAGACACTACTATTGGGATGAGATGAATCTGTATAAAAGAGGTGTAGACCAAATCATTCGATTATGCATACCAGATGTTGCTCAACAATGCATATTGTCATAGTGCCACGATTCATCTTATGGAGAGCACTTTGGAGGACAATGCACTGCAGCCAAAGTTTTGCAAAGTGGATTCTTTTGGCCTTCATTATTCAAGGATGCTGCTGACTACGCAATGAAATGTGATCGGTGTAAATGCAATGGCAACATTTCATGGAAGAACAAAATACCGATGAATACTATCCTAGAGCTAGAATTATTCAATGTATGAGGGTTTGATTTCATGGGACCATTCTCTCCTTCAAACGGTAAGCACTATATTTTATTAGTCGTTGACTATGTCTCCAAGTGGGTAGAGGCAATTACATGCGCCGTGAGTGATACGGCAGTAGTCTCCCAATTCCTGAAGAAAAATATTTTCACGCGTTTTGGCACTCCCCGTGCCATCATAAGTGATGAAGAATCACACTTTGTCAATCACAATATAAAGGAGCTGCTGCGCAAGTACAATATCCTTCACCTGTCTCTTATACACATCTAGATGTGTATAAGAGACAGGTCCTGGTATGCGGACATCATTAATTATTTGGTCTGTGAACAATTTCCTGAAGATTACACCTACCATCAATGGAAGAAGCTCAAGAATGAATGTAGACACTACTATTGGGACTGTCTCTTATACACATCTAGATGTGTATAAGAGACAGAGGTATACCATGGAGAAGACTGGCATCGCCAAGACGACTCCATGGAACTAAGAAACTTTGAATAAGGAAGAAAGTAGGTGGTCCCTGCATTGTCACATGATCGCAATTTCTCAAGGATGCAAGCTTGGGAAAACTTCAAGTCTTCAACTCTTTTCTCCACTAACTTAGAATCTTCACTATCTTTCTGTTATCTTTTCATTTTCATTTCCAAAAAATAAAATAAAAAAAAATCCTTAAGAGTGATTTAATTTGTGTTAACGATTTTTCTTTTGTTTAAAATAATTTGACCCTTTCTTTGTTTTTTTTACAATGATCGAGGCGCTGGATTACGACGATGTTACACGAAGAAGCATTCATCTTATTCCATCACCGCAAACCACCGAAGAAAGATCGCCGCAAGGATGGATTCATCAACATAATGAAGGAAACAACGCAAAATTTGGGTGTGTACTCGTCCTTATCTTTATTTCAAATTTTGCACTATCACATTGCATATCGCTTTTCGAAGTTTTATCATCGCATCCATCTTGATTACCGCAATCATTTAACAAGTAGATAAATTTAGTAGTTTACCGTAGTCTGTTTCTTTACCAAGTAAGATTTCAATGATGAAAAATATGCTTCTATTTCTTTCGTATATATTGGAGTCAACTTAATCTTAAGATAGTCACCTCATACAATATTTCTAGAAGTTAGGGGTTTGCTAGCTTTTTTTTAAACTCTCTTTACAAATTATTCTAGAACATCGCATAAGTTATTTTAATCTTTTGGCAATGGGGACATTGCCGCATTTTAAATTTGGGGATGAGGTATTTATTTTTCGACTTTGTTATTTTCATTTCTATTTAAAAAAAAAACATGTTGATAGGAGTTAAGTTGTGTAAAGCACTTACCCGTAGTTGGATGTCCGCATGACACACGTGGGGGCAAACCAAAATGAAAGTAAGTTACCAGGATCAACGCATAAATCGATGACCGCAACTTCAATGCAAAATCGGTATGAATTTAGTCTGAGAAAGAGTGCACTGCTCGTAGTTGGATGTCCGCATGACACCTGTGGAGGCAAGCCAAAATGAAGGCAAGGCACTCGGATCAGCGCAAGGTCAGAGAAAAAAAAATGGCAATAAAGAAAATTTTTGTGCAAGGATAAATATTTTGTCACCCCAATAGAAAATTTTCTTTTTGAAATAAATCATGCGATGTTCCGGAATTTAGTAAAGTCCTTTTTAAAGTTAAACTTGTAGTCCCTAGGTCTTAGAAATATTTTAAGAGTAAACTTGAATAAGACTTAAGAAAATTCTAGTATATAGGATTTGAATGAAGTATCCTTGAGAAATCTAGGAAAAGAACTTTGCGGTGGACTTGCTAAAGGAATTTTTAGCTTATGCTTGAGAAACAAGCATTGGTAAATTTGGGGGTGTTGATAACGGGCAAGAAATGCACGTTATCATAGTGCTAAGTTTATTAAACAATGTTGGATTGCGTTGATGAAAAATGATAAATTGCGGCCATTAAGCATAAAATCTATGATTTACGGTCGCCGCGCGTCAGTGCATTGGAAATATTGATTTTTGTATTTTTTTTGTGCAGAATATGCGTTAACGCATTACAGAGATTGCAATCATAGGAATTCATCAGTCGAGCGCAACTTCACCGCAAGTCTTTGCGTTGAGCACGCTCGCAAATACTCACCCAAGAAGAATCACCGCAACATGGTGGACGCATCCGGAACGAAAGGACAATTTAAGATCGATGGGACAGAAAGCTGACAGCAGTCGGATCCAAATTAAGTTGACAGTCGATAACAGTCACATAGTACATCCAGCTTTATTGGTGACAATTATCCGGCGCATCAGTCAGGAATTTAAAACTGTTCCATCTGTACAACCTGGAAAGAGAAGCCACCTTTCACCTTTTTGATGCCCTATAAATACTAAATGCATTCTTCAGAGAAGGGGTTTTAAGCAGTCGATTACTTCATCACTTTACAAGTTCACGCCTCTGTTCATAGTTTTCTTCTCCATTTCATGTCAGGGCTAGAGAAGAGTGGTGATGTTGGGAGGTCGTCCAAGGCAGCTCGAGAGGAACCTTGGGGCATAAGAGCAGAGAGCGGGTTGACTCTCGCGAAAACAAGAATAACTTTAGAGCACGAGTAGAAACAGTGTAACACCTGGTGGCAAGAAATTACCCCAGGCTCTTTACTATACTTGCATTGTTATTCTGTACTTCACTTTTATCTATTAAATGGAAGTTATAATTCTACATCTGTTCACTCTCTTAATACGCATGAGTAGCTAACTAGTTGAATGGGTTGAAAGGAACTAAGCTAACATGATCTAGGAAGTTCATTGCTTGCGATTGTCTTGTTTTATGTTGTGTGAAACATCCCTTTAAAGTTGCTCGAGAGAGAATCTAAAGAAAGAACCTAATGTCTCGAGAGAGCTAGGTTAGAATCTGACTTGAAAGAGCAAGATTAGGCCTGCATAAACAAGAAATAGGGACTTTGAGATAAGCTTTGTTTGTAAACATGCATCGCATGCATCTTAGGAATAGGAATGATTTTATGCGGTCGCATATTTGTGTGAATGTCATGTTGTCATCGCATAAATAGAAATAGAAGTTTATGTGTAAACTCTGTAGACTCGTCGCATATTTATCGCATGCGTTCTTGCCTTAGAAAACGTGGCATTCACGCTGAGAGGTGGTTTACTATTGTATGCGTGTTACATGATTGCAAGGCATGAACGCAACCTAGAAAGTGTTACCCGAAACCCTGCTCAACCTGTTCACCACTTGTTCATCGTATTTTCCGTTAACAACTCTTTTCTAACTCTGTCGCATTTATTATTATTTTCATTAATGCAACAACAAACCAACCACCTTATTTATTTACTAATTACCACAAAGTTTTCGTAAGAAAATTATAAATGCAAACTATTTTCACAAGTCCCTGTGATCGACCCTGGACTTACCAGGAAACTCAGAGGAATATACACTTGAATTCCGCTGGAAAAACTTGAGTGCACAACGTAATTCCATCAACACATTTCATCTATATTCCACACTCATTAAAACCACGCATCAGTGAGCGATGTGAGGTAAAAAAATGGTTTATCAGCTAGACATTGTAGGTTAAATCCAATTATAAGTGTTATACTTGGATAAACCACTTGGACTTAGGTCGTATGAAATTAGCTGTCATGCCTAAGTAAAATACCCAAACATTTAGAACACTTCAGTCGGAGATTAACAATATATTTGATATATAGTTATTAGCTCTCACGTCCTTAAGAGTTCACACCCTGAGATCCATGCTCAACTTCATGTCGATTTTACCTCGACTACTCCATGCGGAAAGTGTTTGGATGGGTCAATAACAAAGTGAATGAGGGAGGTAGTTCATAGTAAGTGGGTGAAGGAAATGTGTCAACATTGTCCTACGGTCTCCGCCATTAGTTTGAACCGTGAGATTTCTATGTTGTGCCTACTGTCGTTTTTATTGTATTCTATCTCTGAGGCATATTCATACTAACCTATAAGATCTAAAAATTGCGGGTCACACTTACAAGAATTACTAAATGTTAGTAAAGATCTTGATAAAAAACGATAACCAAAAGAACTATTGGAATATAAGTTATTCTAGAAATAGTATTTGGTCAAGAATTATGTTACTTCTGTGAAGGAATTCCTTACTGCCCAACGGTAGCATTTGTTCTAAATCACTTAAGTATCATTGCAAATAAATAAAGATTTATTGGGTACTTTATTAAAGTTTTGCTAAAAATGGATTTGGATGCATATTTAATAGAGTTTGTTTAAAATGTTTCAGCAATGTCGAACTCAATCATTCAATTGGTTGCTTTTGATAAATTTAATGGAGTGGGTTATTCGAACTGGAAGTCAAACATCAATACGATATTAGTAGTAAACGATCTGAGGTTTGGTCGAGGAGAAGTGTCCTCTAGTTCCTAGTTCAACGACCACCCAAAATGTTCGGGACGTCTATGATAGGTGGGTGAGCACGAATGAGAAACCCCAGGCCTATATCTTGGCAAGTATATCTGATGTACTTAACAAAAAGCATGAGGTCATGCCCACATCCCCTAAGATTATGACATCATTACAGAAGATGTTTGGGCAACCGTCATCTTCTATTAAGACATAAAGCCATCAAATATGTTTATGTAACACGCATGAAAGATGGAACCAATGTAAGAGAACACGTTCTCGACATGATGGTTCATTTTAACATTACAAAGGCTCACGGGGCGATGATAGACGAGATGAATCAAGTGAGCATGATACTAGAATCTCTCTCAGAGAGTTATATTCCGTTCAGGACAAACACTGCCATGAACAAAATCACTTAAAACTTAATGACGTTGTTGAATGAGTTGCAAACTTATCAATCTATGATGAAACTGAAGGAAAAACAAATAAATTTTATTTCGAAATTGAATTTTTTTATAAAGGGTCAACGTCAGGTACGAAACCCACTGATGATAAGAAAGCTTGTAATTCTTCTTTTAAGGATAAAACCGTACAAATGAAGAAGAAAGGAAAAGAGGAAAAGAAATCCACTGCAAAGAAAAACAAAAACAAAACTCCCAAAGGAAAATGTTTCCATTGTGGAGAAGTTGGGCATTGGAAACGAAATTGCCCAAAATATCTTGCTGAAAAGAAAGTAGAAAAAGCTAAACAAGGTAAATCTGATTTACTAGTTGTTGAAACATGCAGAGTGGAAAATTCTCACCTTACCTACATATTGGATTCAGTCACCGCTAATCATGATTTTACTTTTCTACAGGAAACTAGCTCTTGGAGATGGCTTTCTGAATAGAGATGACTTTCAATTATCTTGCTCAAGAATAGAGATGACTTTCAATTAGTTGAAGCAGTGGGAGATGTAAAGTTGTTTTTTTTGGAGATTCTTTTATCTTGCTCAAGAATGTGTTCATGTACCAAAGATGAAAAGAAATCTAATCTCCATTTCCTGTCTATTAGAAAATATGTATAGTGTATCTTTTGAATGTAACGAAGTGTTTGTTTATTCAAGGGGTGTACATATCTGTTCAGCAAGACTTGATAGCAACTTATACATATTAAAACCAACCTAAGAAAAAGCCATTTTAAATATAGAGATGTTTAAAACGACTGAGACTCCGAATAAAAAGTGGACAATTTCTCCACACACCTACACCTCAGGCTTGTCACATTAATCTCAACAGGATTGAGAGATTGGTAAAAAAATGGTCATCTAAATCAGTTAGAAGATAGTTCCTTACCTCCACGTGAATCATATCTTTAGGGAAAAATGACAAAAGGATCTTTTTCTGACAAAGGTCTTCGTGCCAAAGAATCTTTCGAACTTATACATTCAGACCTATGTGGTCCGATGAATGTTAAAGCTCGAGGAGGATATCAGTACTTCGTCAATTTTATTGGCGATTACTCTTGATATGGCTATATTTACTTAATCAATCACAAGTCTGAAACTCTTGAAAAGTTCAAAGAATTTAAAGCTAAGACTGAAAAACAATTAAGTAAAAGAATTAAAACACTTTGATCTGATCGAGACGGCGAGTATATGGATTTAAAATTCTAGAACTATCTAGTAGATCATGGAATTCAATACCAACTTACAGCACCTGAAACACCACAACAAAACGGTGTTGCAGAAAGGAGAAATCGAACCTTGTTGGACTTGGTTTGGTCTATGATGAGTTAGGCTCAGTTACCTAAATCCTTTTGGGGGTATGCAGTACACAACAGTTTATATTTTGAACGTTGTTCCATCCAAAAGTGTTTTAGAAACACCGTATGAATTGTGGAAAGAACGAAAAACGAGTTTACGTTATTTTCGTATCTACGATTGTCTAGCACATGTGTTGGTACAAAATCATAAGAAATTGGAAACACGTTCGAAATTATGCCTATTTGTAGGATACCTTATATAAACAAAAGGAGGATACTTTTATGATCCCCAAGAAGTTAAGTATTTGTATCGACAAATGCTACGTTCTTGGAAGAGGATCATATAAAAAATCATCTACCTCGCAGTAAACTAATATTGCAAGAACTGACTAAAGATACTACAGAAAGATCAACAAGAGTGGTTGATCAAGTTGATCCATCAACAACGGTTGTTGTCCCATCACGTCCATCCTAAGAGTTGGGGATGCCTCGACATAGTGGGGGGGTTATTCAACAACCTAAATGCTACATGGGTTTAACAAAAACTCAAAACATCATACAAGTTGATGGTTTAGAGGATCCATTAACCTTTGAAAAGGCCATGGAAGATGTCGACAGGGAACAATGGATAAAAGTCATGGACGATGAAATAGAGTCTATGTACTTCAACTCTGTTTGGGAACTTGTAGATCAACCACATAGGGTTACACCTATAGGTTATAAATGGATCTACAAGAGAAAAAGATACTAAACTGGCAAGGTACAAACCTATAAAGCCATACTCGTGGCAAAAGGTAAAGAAGGAGTTGATTATGAACAAATTTTTTTTCCTGTTGCCATGATCAAATCCATAAGAATACTTCTTGCCATTGCCACATATTATGACTATGAGATATGGAAAATGGATTTGAAGATAGCTTTTCTGAATGGCTATTTTGATGAAAGTATTTTTGTTTCTCAACAAGAAGGGTTCGTTGAAAAAAGACAGGAACAGAAAGTTTGTAAGCTTAATCAATCCATTTATGGATTAAAACAAGCATCCAGATCCTGAAATATAAGATTTGACACTGCGATCAAATCTTATGGCTTTGAAAATAATGTTGATGAACCTTTTGTATACAAAAAGATAGTCAACAAAACTGTAGCATTCTTAGTTCTATATGTTGATGATATCTTGCTCATTGGGAATAAAACAAGTTTTCCTGCTGACATAAAGAGATGGTTAGCAACACAATTCCAAATGAATGATTTGGGTGATGCTCAGTATGTTCTAGGATTACAGATATTTGGGAACCAAAAGAATAGAACATTGGCACTATCTTAGGCATCTTACATTGAAAAGATGTTGTGAAGGTATAATATCCAAAATTCCAAGAAAGGTTTATTACCTTTTAGGCATGGAATTCATTTGTCAAAGAAACAGTGTCCTAAGACACCTCAAGAAGTTGAGGAGATGAACAGAATTCCATACGCATCTGCAGTTGGGAGTTTGATGTATGCTATGTTGTGTACACGCTCTGACATATGCTTTGCAGTTGTAATCGTCAGCAAGTTCCAATCAAATCTAGGACACAATCATTGGACTACTGTCAAAAAATTCCTCAAGTATCTAAGGAGAAAGAGGGACTATATGCTTATGTATGGACCTAAGGATTTGATCCTTACAAGATACACTGATTCTGATTTTCAGACTGGTGTAGATTCCAGGAAATCTACCTCAGGATTAGTTTTCACTCTTAACTGAGGAGCTATAGTTTGGAGAAGTATTAAGCAAAGTTATATCGCTGACTTCACAATGGAAGCGGAATACGTGGTTACATGCGAAGCTGCTAAAGAAGCAGTATGACTACATAAATTCTTTGTTGATTTGGAAGTATTTCCAGATATGCACCTACCTATCACACTGTATTTTGACAATAGTGGTGTTGTTGCTAACTCAAAGGAACCCAGGAGTCACAAATGTGGAAAACACATTGAAAGAAAGTACCATCTCATCCGGGAGATAGTGCACAGAGGAGATGTGATCGTCACAAATATTGCCTCTGAAGACAACCTTGCTGATCCTTTCACAAAGGCCCTCTCGGCTAAAGTGTTTGAGGGCCACCTAGTTGGACTAGGACTCTGAGTAGTGTAATCTAGGGCAAGTGGGAGAATATCTATGGTATTATAGATGCCCTAGTTTATTGTATTTTTCCTATTATGTTTCACAACATTATATTGTATATATTTGTTCTCACTGGAGTTTTAGTCCAAGTGGGAGATTGTTGGGAATGTCCTAGAACTCACAGTTCGTGTTAAACATTCTATTTATCAATAATAATGACTTGTTGATGTTGCATCCTATTATGAAAATCCAATAAACATATCTTTGGCTATAGTCTAAATACAGTAACTATATGTAGTGACATAAACAGGATCAAGTCAACAATATATAGCTTAAATGGTCTAATAAGTATATGGATGAAATTGGGTATCTCATCCTGGTAACACTATTGGATACGGCCCAATCTGTAGTTGTTACAAGAAGTTGTAAAGTGCTACAAATGATGTGATCCATAACATCGTTCATGTTGAGACATGTGAGTGGGGGCATCCTATGCAATTAGTTTGCATATAGACTGGACCACGAAAATAGTCACTTTTCTTTATAATGACCAATTACTATAAAACTGACTATTTCATTTATCAAATAACCTAGGTTAACTAAATCTTAATCCTGAGCAAGCTATGAACTCCAGTTTGTTCATGATTATCCTTTGATCTGCAAACTATGAGAGTAGTCTAACAGCATGCCTCGATAAGCTTCCCATTTTGGGTATAAGACCGGATGAATAGATGGGGACATAGTTTTGCAAGATGGAATTCGCTCCTGCTTGATTTAGGGTTAGCAGATAGGTTGTTCTCTTAAGTACTGATTTCAGGTCTTGAACAATTGGGGCCCCGCCTTCTCTTGATAGAGAAAGGATTTGATCCATAGGGATGATGAATCAGAATTGTTCATTAGAGGGTCAATAGGAACTTAAGGAAGAAGATGTATTCATAGGGGTAAAATGGTTATTTTGACTTAGCTGTGATTACAAACAATCTGTGAAGAATCGACATACTGGTTATGGTTATAAAGTGGATTTAATATATCTACAGTGAGGGAGTTCAACTATAGGCTATAATGGAGTGTCCCATTAGTTAATGAATAGGGGTTAGATCGGTCTAATGAGTTTAGCCGATTAATCTCAAATCGTTGGAGCCCATGATCTGTAGGTCCGTGAGGTCCCCCCACTAGCTTGTAAATGGTTAAGCTTTAAAGTAGCTTGAGAAATTAATTTGAAACGTTCAGATTAAAATTAGACGAATTAGGAGAATATATATTTAAATATGATTTAAATATATGAAAATGGTTTTGTGAAAAAATTAATTTAATATTTCATATTAAATTAATTAATATTTTTCAAATCAAATTTTGAAATTAATTTTAGGATTTATTTTTTCAGTTTTGAAATCAAAATTTAATTTTGAAATTAATTTTGGCTTTAAGGAAAAATTAGAAAATTCGCATTACATGCACAAATGGAAATACATGGTTTTCCATTATCATCTTCATCATGCTCACACAAAGCCCACTTCCTCTTCTTTATTAAACAACAAGCATGAGCTACAAGTCATGCACATTTCTTCTTTGCATGTTCATCTGCAATAAATAAAGAAGAATAGAGTGATTTGGAGGCATGCATTCTACAGAAATTTTGGGAGAAAATTTCGGCTGAAGAAGAGTTTTTCAAAACAGAGTGTTGTGAGTTTCTTCTTCTATTTTACATTGCTTCAAGCTGTTCTTGAGTTCCACAACTTAGTCTAAAGTGCTAGGAGGATAGTGGGGAAGATCTTAAGGTGGTTCACGATGATCTTTGGAGATGATAGTTGTTGTTTGATCAAGATCTTGAAGAGTTCTACAAAGGTATGATCTAAAACCCTCTTATTTAGATGAGCATGCTTTAGATTCTGTCAAAATTAGTGAATTTGAATGCTTATTGATCCTTGTTACATCTACTGAATGTTATTACATTCTAACATTTAGGATCAGAGCATCATATAAGCATTCAATTCGGTTTAATTTTGGTGTGGTGGGTGTTTTTCATGAGATATATGAAACAGATACACTGATATGATTTTCTGAGTTTTGGAATTTTATTTCTCTTTAATTTCTCAATTAAATTTATAATTGGCTCTTTTTTCATGAGCTTATATGTGTTAGTAAGAGTCTGTAATTTATTTGGAGTCATTAGAGTTGAATCTAAGATGTAATTGAAGAAACAAGTGAAGGAGGCCGAGCTGCTATTCCAATTTTTCAACTTCTGCTCAAAATTGTTGTTGAAGTTCAGATCCTAAGCGATCATCTAGTTCAAGAATTACACGATGTGAAGAAAAGATAGACGATTATATAGCAACGGGCGCTGATCGTTGTGATGTTGGATGCTAAACGATTGTGTACCTGCGGGAGGTAAACGATGCGTTCAAATGTTATACGATAGCAGTACGCGATCTTTTAGCTTTTGCGTGGGAACTAGATGATATGTTGGATGTGCTATACGATGGCACTACATGATCGTGTAGCTACGACATGCGCTAAGCAATTCGATGAAGCGCTATACGATAGTGCTAAGCTATTATCTAGATGCGACACTAAGCGATCATCAAGATGCGGTGCTAAGTGATGCGTTGAAGTGTTGGATTTTATGTCCTAAAACTCATAGTTTGTAATATCATATACTTGTTCAATAAAGCTATTATTGAAAATCTTTAGTAAATTTAAATTCTATATTCACGAATCCAATAAACTAAGGTTCTGAGGCTATTAAGTTTAAGTTTGAACTTTATGTAGTGACATAAATATGGATCAAGTTCAAATATATAGCCAAAATGGTCTATAGTATATGAATAAGGTTGGGCACCTTATTGGGGGGGGAGAGAGAGAAGAGATTCTTACGTTCTACATACGCGTTATGTATAAAGCTGTCTATTTTGTTAATTGATGACCTGGGTAACTTAATCATAATCCTGAGCTTAATTATGAATTCTGTTAATTTCGTATTTCTATTGCGAAATTATCCTTAGATCTGCATAGGTGAAGGGCAGCTCATTATCGCTGGCCCAATAAGCCCCACCATTTCAGGGGTAAGATCAGGTGGATACTGGGAACATAGGGTGCAAGATAGAATTCACTCCTACTCGTTATAGGGATAGTAGAATAGGTTATTCTCTTTAGTACTGAATCCAAGTCTTGAAACAAGGGGCCTACCATCCTTCCTTGGTTCGAGAGGGGGTTCGGTTTATAGGTTGGACCTTAAACCATTGTTCATTAGAGGATCAGTGGAACTTAAGGAATAAGATGTAGTCCGGGGGTAAAACGGTTTTTATGACCCAAGCCGAGATTACGAACAACCTGTGAAGGATTATTGCTTGCTAATCATGGTTATATCATATGGACAAAATATATCTATAGTGAGGGGAGTGCAACTACGGGATATAGTGGAATGACCCGTGAGTTAACGAATGTTGATTAGGCTTCATTTAAAGAGTTTAGCCTAGCTAATCTCGAATTCCCCTACTAGATCATATGAAAATAAACTTAGACAGTATGATAGAATAATTCGAATTGTTCGAATTGGATGGGAGAGAGAAATGATATATGCGATATAGTGGTCGTTTTTTTAGTTTAGAGATACAACTTTAATGTTTAAATGTGATTTAAATATCAAGAATATGAATACGTTCATATTCGGAAGCTCGGAAATAATGGAAATGGTCAAAGATGTAAAAAGTCAAAGAGTTGACTTTTGACTTTGAAAAGTTAAACTTTGATAGACTTTATATTCAAATGTGATTTGAATTTCGAGAAAATGAATGTGGATTCATGCTCGGGAGGTGAAAATTAGTCAACACGAAAAAAATCATAAAAAGTCAAAATGTTGACTTTTTCGATCAAAGTTTGACTTTGACAAAATGACTATTTTCCCTTTGACT